>NW_027280659.1:0-84104 GCF_046629955.1 Centroberyx affinis | reverse complement strand
GCTATAATGCATTTTAACCTTATTGCCATGTCTGTTTAATATCTCTTTGTTCTTTCTGTTTTATTGAACTTTATCATTCTTCACTTTTATTTTTCTTGGTTGTGAAGCACTTTGTAACTTTGTTTTGAAAAATACTATATAAATAAAGATTAGTGTTAGCATTAGTAAAAGTAACAGCAGTGTTATCTGTGGGTCGTTAAAATAGTTTTGAAAAGGTCTTGAAATAAATTAACCTAAATTTAAGGCTTTAAAAAGTAAAGTACAGTGTATTAGAGGATCTTTACTAAACACAATTTGACATCTTGTCCCTTAATTAATTCCCTGTGCCCTTTTTCTCATACTTCCCATTTATAGTTTCAGAAATTGAAATAGCTTGGTTCAATTATAAATGGGTTTGTTTTGCCAGCTTTGTTTCTTTACTTTAGTTTTATTCAAGTGGTATTACATTTAATACCAGCTAGCATTAAAATGTCTTAAATTTGTCTTTCTGAAACCTGCAGATACCCTTTTATTAGGGGAGAGTATTAATCATCATTTCAATCATTTCAACACAACTATTCCTTTGATTTCTTTTTCCCATGGCGTTATCACCAAGGTTTTGTAAGCATCAAGAGGCCACCTTAGGTCAGACGTCAGGCACTTAACTCTAATCATGTCTTGAGTGTTTGAGTGGCTGTGGTTAGCACCGTCACTGCACAGCAACAAGGAGCCGGGTACAAGCTCCAGCTCTTTCTGTGTGGCGTTTGCTTGTGCTCCTTGTATTCACATGGGTCTCCTCTGGTTTCCTCCGATATTACAAAGACATACAAGTCGGGTGGATTGGAGACTCTAAATTGCCCCTAGCAGGGTTTGACATTCAGGCCAATTTTCCACTGGTTGGTGCGTTTTGATCCTGCCACAGAATTTAACTCTAATCACCTACAATCCTATTCACGTATTCAGAAAGAACTATACATCATTGCCGCTAATTCATCTGTATTTGTTTTAGCTAAATGATATCAGTATTGAATGACACACTGATGAAGTAAAAGGAAAATGTCTCCTGAGATAGGATTTTGTTTTCCATCATGGCTTGCCGATGATTGCTCATACAGTTGTTTTGTGGTGCTGCACAGGTGTTAATTAGGCCAGGTAACCCAGAGTGCCTTGGGCCCAGTTGTACCACTCAAGCCTGCCTATTAGTTTTCTCTCTTGAGAGACCTCGCCTCTGTCCCTCCCTCTTTGTTGCTGGGTTGTGCTGGTTAGATTGTTTATTTGTGAGCTGTCAGTGGGCTAACAGCGTCAAGTGGAGATGTTGAGGTTATACAGGGTAAGCCAAGCACCACACTTTGTTTGGTTTTCAAATTGTATTGGACAAAGAAGTGTAAGCTAAGTACTAGATAAATATCAAGTTAGCCTGTTTCCAAGATCTTCCTCTTCCACGCTGTTTTAAAAGGAGGGAAGAGAATTTTGGCTCTGTGACTGACATTTTGGGCTATTTTCTTTGATTATCGAGGTATTTTTGCATTTTTTTTTTAGTTTGAGAGGGAGAAGATGCAAGACGTTGCTGCTTTCCAGACTTTGGGTGAATCTGCCCGGATGGTTGGACCAACCAGACTGGTGCTTTTGATTTGAATTTGGACCTGTTTGAAATGTTTGAGTATAGCTAGTACTATTTGTTTATCTGCCTGCAGAAATGGAAGCAGCTGTCTCGGCTACAGCGGAGTCTCATCCTGTTCCTGCTGGCTCTGCTGCTCATATTTGGACTGCTTTCCTATCCCAGCCTCGCAGAGCAGTGGAGAGGTAAGCGATGCCCACACAAAAATAAGCTCAAACACACACACACACACACACACACACACACACACACACACACACACACACACACACACACACTGGCAAAGTCTCTCTGTTATTAATTCTCATGTTGCTGCATGACTAATTGAAGCTGATGAGTTGGATGTTGGCCTATTTGTTTTGTTTTGGTGGTGATGATCAATTGCAGTGAATTACATGAACACTACACAATGCTGCAAGTTTGCTCTTTGTATTGATTCCTTTTGTGCTCATAAAGTATGCAAGTGTGAACACACCTGCTCACTTGTGCATTGTTTACTTTAACTCTTGTATGCTTTCCCATGCATGTGTACTTGAGCACAAATTCATATTTATTCTGTGTGCGTAGGCTTGTCGGACAGGGAGGACTGGCTGGAGCTGGATGACAGGGAGTTGAAGGGCATGCCTCCAGGGGTGAAGCCTGTGGTGGGGCCAGCTGTCGGCAAGGCTCCAGTCCATGTAGAAGGGCCAGATCTGGGGCCAGCTGTGGATCCAGGGCTCATTCCAGATGCCGCTGCAGAGCCCCAGAGACCAAAAGTCCCCATTCTGCCCAAACCTCCCGTTAAGGTTAGGCTTGTCACAATACTTGATGTGTTCTCTGTAATTCAATGCAGCACTGGTGCTTGGGGATGATTGTAGTTCCACAGCTGTCCCTGTGTTGGTCCCAGTTATGGCTTCAATAGGGTTACAGCACTAAAATCATTTTTGTTGTGTACTTAATCCTAATAGAAACATTTCTTCTAAACATTAGTGCTACACTGATATGCCCTGATGAGTACTGTATAGTTGAAACGCCTAAGCGTAGCACATATATGAAAGGCTTTTTAACCTTTTCAACAAAGAAGTGCACTGTTCTTTTGGGGAGATCAGCTTTCTTAACCACAAACAATGAGCTTCACTTCCTCTTCCCTGTTGATTTGTAAACCTTGACTCAAGAGCACCTTCTTTTATACCTTGTAAGAAAAGCAGCGCTCCTCAGCCTCATTCTATGATGGGGCTACATTTATTTGTGTTAATAGAATTGCTCCTAAGTGCTAATTGCCCAATTAGCAATTTGGTGTGTGTCGTGTTAAGAGTCACGCACCTTCAAACTGCTTGGCTTTCCATACACGGGTAACAGTTCACCCGACAAAGTTCACACATAGTCACAGTTCCTCCCCACAAAAACACAGCGCTGAAAACATACTTAACATACATATAACTTCAATTAATAGCCAGAGAGAGAGAGAGATGGTCGAGCGAGCTAGAGAGAGAGAGTGATGGTCGAGCGAGCTAGAAAGTGAATGAAGAGAGGGAGCGGTAGTAGCGAGAAAGCCGGTGAATCAGAGAAATAAAACGTTATCTTCTGATTGTTTCACAGCGGTTACGTTCTAAAGCACAGAGAGAGAGAGAGAGCCCCGTATCAAAATACCGGTAGCCTACCTTAGAAAAAAGATTTAAAAAACAAAAAAAAGATCAACGGAGAAATGTCTTGCTGCTGCTTCTCCTGAGTTTTGTTCAGCAAATTTGACAACTGACAGCTTGAATTTCAGGTCGTACTTTTTTCTCTGTGCCACCATGGCGATCAGCAAATGTGACTGACATTTGAATGCAAGTAAAAAAAAAAAAAGAAACTGCTTCGCAGGTCAATGGCAACCGGCTTACGGATAACATATAAAATTACATTTAAAAAAACGAATATCCGAATCCCAAAATTGAAAACGGAATACCTACCCAACGAACGAATATCCGAATAGTCGAATATTCGGGTCCAGCCCTGTTGTTGTTGTTATTATTATTATTATTATTATTATTATTATTATTATTATTATTATTATTAGCGCGTATGTACGGAACATATGGAACACTCCTCTCTGTTGTAGCCCCACGTGAATTAGGCTGTTAAGATGGGTGTATTTAACAAAAAAAGCAATTTGGTTTGGTTTCACCACTATGTAATTCTAGTGCTGCATTCATGCACTCAGAATGGGGCCAATTTCCTTCTATGTCAGATTTGTTTGTGTTTGTGTATCCACAGAAAAGACCGTTCCTAAACAAGAGAGGTCCGCCAAGCCTGCAGAAAGGGGGAAATGTGTCGGACTCAGTGGGGAGGGAAAAGCCAGAGCAAGAGGTAGTTAAAGCTGAAGAAGGAGAGGAGGAGAACGAAGAGGGGAAGATTGTCAGGTGATATGCTTATTGATTTCTAAACAACTCCAAATAGCAGCTTTTGGGGTAAAATGAGATATCCCTCACAATAACAAATGAAACATGAAATTATTGCTGGCATGAAAGTTAAACTCATCAAAAATAATTGAAGGGAATGGCTATCATGAGATATTTTCTGATAAAAATGTGGATTTAGGTTTTAGGATGCATTGATTATTATTTTTATCATGGCGTGGTCATTATGGCACCATGGTCATCAAAAGCCAATTTCAGGTCAGTCAATCAGACTGAGGCACGTGGTGAGGCAGTTCATCACCATGTGGTAAATCATCATCTATAAGTCAATCATTATTGAGCACTATTTAATCATTAAGTTAAAGGTTTATTAAATTATGGAATGTAAACGTTGCAAATCAAAATGAAATGTGTTGAAATGTGCTTTTAAGAAAGAAAGTATTTAGTGTAGAATCAATATCGAATTTAAAGTACCAGAAGCGGTATCCGCATCAAAACATCAAAATACTCCAGGCCTTAATACCTTGAAAATCATTGAAAGTTTGTGGATTTGAGAAAAATAAAATAAGGCCTTTTAAAATTTTGGAAAATGAGTGGATGTTCCTTGAAACTACTGAATTTTGTTATTAAAATATAGCAGCTAAACTCTTCATTCCATCAACATTTCACATCCTGAGGAAAACCCTGTGATGGAGATGATGATGATGTCTGATGTTGATCAATGTCATGTCTTACCCCATAACATGCCAATTTTGAGTCCTTGAATTTCACCAAACAAGACCTTGAAAGTGATTGAAAAGTCCTTGAATTTGATGCGCAAGTGAGTAATAGTGACCCAGGTGAGTGACGGCCATTTTGTTTTTGCGTGCAGCTGGCGAGGAGCGATGATAGAAGCGGACCAGGCCACAGAACCGTTACCTTCTGCCAATGAGAAAGAAGCTGCAGTGCCTCCAGTGCCAGCCAGCCCTGATGATGCTGTTCCACTGGTACCAGGTCTGTACATCAATACACTTCTTTTTTTTTTTTCTTTTTTTTTTGTCATTCAAGTTTTTATACATTTTTCACATTTTTAGAAACCTCAAAAAAACAGACAAAGATAGCTATGGGAACATCAGCACAAAACAAAAACTGACATAAAAGAGAAAAAAAAAAACGCTGACAGTCTTATGAGAGCAACTTAACAGTAAGTGAACATGACCAATCAGTATGGTGACCTTTTCGTTGAGTACAGCATCTTTAACTACGTCACCCTGCCTCGCTCTAAATTATTTATAAACACTCTCTACATGTTGTGCCTTTCTCTGTTGAAGTGTTGGACCTCTACTGACACTTTAGTACAAACATTTCTCAGTGTAAAAATTTCTTCTTGCCCGGTGGGATGTATTTTATGCTGAAACTATAAACTAAAAGATGTTTTGAGTTCTAAATACATGTATATGTTACACTAAATGTGGGGAAATGGTAAGTGTATACATTTACTGGTAAATGTGTACATTTATCAGTGGGCTGGTAAATGTACACATTCCCCAAAGTAAATCTAGCATATTTTAATAAATAAATGTTGTTCCTGGTTAATGTGAGTGGAAAGCACTAGTCACAGTAGCATGAGGCTCTCCCACAGTCCTGTCACCATATGACTTGCATGTGGTGAAATACATCAATTTCATGATATCAACATTTCTGAGCAAATGGTAACAGTGTCAGGGTTTTTTGTAGGCAGTAAATCTCCCTCACTCTTTCTCCCACTGATTGATATCTGTCCCCGATGTGCAATACTAATACTATCTCCACTAAATATAGATGAGACTGGGGAATATTACCTCTGTGACAATATTACCTTAAGACTGTGTGAGTCTACATTTCATCCTGGAGTGTGTAATGGCCTGGTGTCACGCAGATACTCCTCATTAGGGCTGCAACTAACGGTTATATTCATTATTGATTAATCAAGAAGCGATTTTTTTTTGTCTATAATATCTAAAAAATAATGACAAATGCCCATCACAAGTTGTCAAAGCCCAAACTGATTCTTAAAATTGCTTATATGTCTGAACAGCAGCAAAAAAAAACGAAGTATTCATTTTATAATGATATGAAACAGAGAAAAGCAGCAAATATTATAATTTGGGAAGCAGTATCCAGTAAATCTTTAGTATTTTTACTTGATAAATGACTAAAACGATTAATCGATTAGCAGAATTATGATCAATATATTTTTTCTGTCGATCAACTAATTGAATAATTGATAACTAATCGTTTCAGTACTACTCCTCACCCATTTCTTCTGTTGTTCAGTGGGTGGAAAAAAGCTCAGACCTACAGACCCAAAACCCTAGGGATAGGGTTTTGGGTCCACCAAGCAACTATTCTTTTGTGGGGGTTTTTTCCTCAACAGATTGTTTTTTTTTTTAAGGTAATGTTGGCCATGACTACTGCTGTATACTGTTTACAGCCTGGCAGTCTTTTGCTTAAAGTTGAAACATTTTTAACTTCTAGGCTGAAATTATGCTGAGCTCAAAGCGATATCACAACATGCAATATACAATATACAATATTCCTTCTGTTGGAAATGAAACCGGCACTGTAAAGTGAGGTTCCCCGTGGAAACACAATCTTCTAGCATTGCACTTTAATTTCTTATTTATTATTTGTCCTCCTGTGTCCGCCTGTCTTTAGTTTCAGTTGGACCGGTGGACAGGCTGGAGGCGGTACGCGAGGCCTTCAGACACGCGTGGAAGGGCTATAAGGAGTTCGCCTGGGGTCACGACGAGCTCAAGCCCATCTCCAAGACTTTCGGGGAGTGGTTCGGCTTGGGTTTGACGCTCATCGATGCTCTGGACACCATGTGGATTCTGGGACTGAAAGAAGGTACTGTGCGTCACATCGTGCCTCTCTCTTGAGGCTGTTACTATCCCGCTTGGTCATGTCACCTGAGGCAAGAATGCACCATGGAGATAAAACCATCCCTTTTGTTCCATTGTGGTCAATTGACGTTATCGAATGGGATTCTTTCTCTCGGTGTCTCTCTCTATCTGTCTCTTTATCTCTTGTTCTCTGTCTGTTTCCCCACCTCACTCTGTGTTTTACTGTGCCTCCCTCCATGCAGAGTTTGGGGAAGCAAGGAATTGGGTGGAGAAAGAGCTCTCCTTCTCCAAGAACGTGGATGTGAACCTTTTTGAGAGCACCATCCGTATCTTAGGGGGCCTGCTGAGCACCTACCACCTAACAGGAGACGAACTCTTCCTGGAGAAGGCTGTGAGTCAACCCAGACTCAGACATTTTTATTCTCATGGTTTCCTCTGTTCTTAAGTTCTTTTGAATCTTAGGAGTGCAATCACATCTACAGTTTTCTTTGGTCTGAATCGGAGTAGAAAAGTTTACTTTATTGCCTTTTTGTATTTGGCTTGTTTAGGTTCAGACTGCCCAATCACAAGCAACCCAGGACTTGTAAACAAAAGTCACATGGACTTACCAGTAGCCCATTTATTGGACAGGGTTTCGATAACATCCCACAAAGTCAGAGATTTTTCCAGTGGCAGGGGTCAAAATAAATCTAAAATAAATCCAATTCCAACTGTTAACTAACCACAGTGGATTTGTCTGCACTCTTTTCTATAATTTACCATCTCTGGTCTTCTTGACAAGTAAGAACACATGAGAAATAGCTGAATATGAGCATCAGTCCAGACTGCGTTCACATTGTTATGCTAGGCTTTCCAAGCACAAGCAGCTGCTGGCTATCAGACATGTATGGAACAATGGTCAAACAATGAACAACATCCTCAGAAAACTGTATGTTTGGGGTAGTTTCCTGTAGTCACTCCTAACGAACTGCACCGCACTTGATGCCTGCGTTTTCAGGTGTCTCAGTGTAGGAGTTTGAATGGCGTTGTTCTCACCTGCCCAAACAAACCAAACTAAAGGAGTAAATGCTTGATGGTTCGACTGAACCGCTGTAAACATGTTTGGTGTGAACGCATCCTCAGGTTGAATCCCTACATCAAAGCAATAAAAGATATGTTCCACCCAAGAGTGTCAAATGAGTTTCTAAGATAACTTTTTTAATTGAATGGAAAAAAATCGTGCTCATCAAAGCAGCCTTAATTTAAAACATACTTTGCTCTAATTACAAAAAAGTATTTTTCCCCTATAATCCTGCTTTTGTTTCCTCTCTGCTTATAGAAAGACATTGGGTCCAGGTTGATGCCTGCCTTCAAAACGCCCTCCAAGATCCCGTTCTCAGATGTCAACATTGGGAAGGGAACGGCTCACCCCCCTCGATGGACATCAGACAGCACGCTGGCCGAGGTCACGAGCATCCAGCTGGAATTCAGGGAGCTGAGCCGCCTCACCCAGGATACACAGTATCAGGTCGGGACACACTACCATGAATTATAAATACTACATTATTATTATGTGTCAAATATTTTTGCTTACTTCAAGTCCTGTGAGAAGGAGTGAAAAAAATAAAGTTGGAGGCAGTTTATGTATTTAGTATTATTCTCTGGGTTTAGATGGAAGGTTTCGGTTCAGTTGAAGTCAGACAGTAACTGCAGCTCACAATGACTTGTGTGAGAGTTGGAAGCGAAAAGCATGAGCTAGCATTTTCTGTAAATCCATCATGTTGTCAGTTATGAGTGATTCCTGTAACTAGAGCTTTACTTGAGCCTGAAAATTTTGAGCCCAGCCTCACATGAACTTGAATTATTTCTGTCATAACTTGAGCCGTGCCTGTGGGATATAGCTTTTGATGAGCCCGATTCCTTCAAAGCCTGAAATTGCTAATATATTTTTTCTTATGATAAATTGCTTGTAACTGTATTTTTGGAAAATATTGACCCAAACACAAACAGTAAGCGAGCCAGTTGGTTTCAGTTGTGTCATCTCAGGTATAAAGCCATAAATCAGTCCTTTTTCTCCATCTTTCCAGGAGGTTGTGAATGAGGTAATGAAGCTGGTCCACAAGCTGCCAGGGAAGCATGACGGCCTGGTGCCCATGTTCATCAACACCAACAGCGGCCAGTTCACCCACAAAGGAGTCTTCACGCTGGGCGCCAGGGCAGACAGCTACTATGAATACCTGCTCAAACAGTGGATCCAGGGAGGCAAGACAGAAGACGAGTAATTAAGACTTTAACTGCATTAGCTGCTGTTCTCTGCTCTGTGGCAGCTGTGAGAGGAGAATACTGGATTGTCACAGTAGAGGACAGTAGAGTATACAGATCATTCTAAATACAACTGTATGCAGTAGAGTTATATGGCGTACAGCATGGTTGCAGCTGCACCAGGTCACTACAGATTGATATTAACTAATACTTCACTATTTTATGTGTTTTTTGTCCAGCCTGTTGGAGGACTACCTTCAGGCTGTGGAGGGAGTGAAGAAGCACCTTCTGAGACAGACGGGGCCGAGCAGATTGACCTTTGTCGGAGAGTTGTCCCACAACCGCTTCAACCCCAAGATGGTGAGATAGATACTCACACACACACACACACACACACACACACACACACACACACGCTCACCAAAACTCATACCCGACTGCCACTCAGCGCGGCCGCTTTGTTGAATCAGTCTGTGTGCTTTTGTTCAATCAATGGCTGTACAAATTCAACTGCAGTCAGTATTTCCCTCAGTCAATCAGCCAGTCAAATCAATTCCAACGCCTCACGCTCCTCATTTCCTCTTATGTTCTCTCAGTGCCTTCAGTGATGCGCGGGTCAATCCGAAACCCATGGGTCCCGCAGCTTTATTGTGTTAGTTTTAATTCATATTATTATGTTGTACATTTGTTTAAAATGTGCTTTAGTCAGGGGGCATAAGATTCCTAGCTGCGCCCCTGCAGGTTAGAATCAACTGAAGATAATATTGAGAAGGGGTCGGGCGGGTGCAGGACAAATAGACTACACACACAGTACACACAATGGTATTATAGACTAAATTTCAATTAAATTTCAATTTAATTAACAGAATAAACTCCAATCTCCAGCTGGTTTATCCCGCCATCCATACATTATATCCTGCGCACACTGCAGGACAACAAAGCTAATAGCATCCCTGCGTCTTTGGAAAATGACCTAGCTGCCTGAATCTTTTTTTTTTCCAGGTTGGTGAATCAGTTTCATTGTCGTTTTATAAGTATGAAAATGGGTCTGATGGTTTTCGGATATGTCTATGTGTTGGATCGGGCGGTCGCGCGTTGAAAAAAACCTGACCCACACATCCCCACTTGCCTTCTAACGCCGCCTCTCCCTCCATCCCTTCCCCTTCAGGACCACCTGGTGTGCTTCCTGCCAGGAACCTTGGCACTCGGGGCCCACAACGGCCTCCCAGGGGATCACATGGATCTAGCTGTGCAGCTGATGGAGACCTGTCACCAGCTGTATGTTCAGATGGAGACCGGACTGAGTCCTGAGATCGCACACTTCAACCTGCAGCCCCATGACGGGCGTGACGTTGATGTCAAGGTGAGGTTGAAAGTGGACAGCTGGAATTCGTCTTTGATTTGCTGTCTGTATCTGCTAGAGTTGGGCGATTGGACGGATACATCGGGGATCGGCGATGGTGGAAATTCCCTCGTTGATTTCTTTTTTTGTTTGTTTTCTTCTGCTTTAAATTACCTTGATTATTGTAATTTAAAATGTAGCCTAAAGTTTCACAGCCTTCCTCAGGGTTTGCTGGTTTTGTCCCATTTGAGTGTCTTCTGCTGACGCTTCCTACTGGGAATGCAGTCTGTTATATTTTTTGTTTTAAATTAATGTTCTTTGGAATTTGGAGACCAAGTAATCAAAAAGTAACAAGACCAGTAAGTACAATCCTGATTATAATTTTAAGCAGCTTGTTCAAATTTGTAATGGAAATTGTGACAGTAACCTTCCTAATCCTCCTCGGTGCTCGTTTCATTTTTCATTAATAGTTCTGGGTTTTTCAAAGCATCCAGTGCATTTTTTGTACTTCTCTCCATTGCTGCCTTAATTAACCTTACCTGAAAGTACATAACATTTCATGAGCTCATTTATTTTCCTCCTTATTCGAGGACTAAAATGTAGCATACAAATATCAGATCAAAGAGGTTTTTATGAATTTATGTTTGAAGAGTTTAATTCAAAATGAGAATGAAATAAGGGGCACTCTAAGTCCTAAGTTGACCAATTTATAGTACTTGTACTGACAGACTGAATCCTCTTTATTTTATCCTCTTTAGACATTTTGAATGGTGACCTTCAGCTGAAGTGGATACATAGTTTTGGGTTTCAAAGTTAGAGGAGTCAGATCTAGCCCTGGGGTTTTTCAGAACATCTGTTTTTTGTTTTTTTTCTGGATTCTTTACGCTTGCTGCCTTAACTAACCTTACTAAAATGCTCGCTCAACACTACTTGAGCTCATTTTGTTTCTTCATTATTTTCTTTTTCACGCAAACTGCTACCAATGCAGCGTAGAAATATCCTCTGTCCTATTGACTTTTTTATGCATTCATATAGTGAATTGTGACTGCACTTATCTAAATTGTAATTTTGCTCATGTGGATTGTATGTTGTTTGTCTGTAACTTCTGTGCTTGTCAGTGATGCTGCTTTCTTCACCAGGTGTCTCTTGGAGTATACATGTTTAATCTCAGTGAGACTGCTTGGTTGAATAAAGGTAGAACAGAAATACTGATCTGTCTCTGCTTTTAATTAAGTTTAATTTTTTAAAATTATTCTCTTCTCTATCCCCCAGCCTGCAGACAGACACAACCTGCTGCGACCGGAAACGGTGGAAAGTCTGTTCTACATGTACAGGTTCACTAAGGACACAAAGTACAGAGACTGGGGATGGGACATACTACAGAGCTTCAACAAGTACACTAAGGTACAGACAACTGTCCCACACACCAGCTGTAGTTTTACCATACCATTTAATAACTCAGGCCTTGAAATTGTTTGGCCTGTATAATAGTTAAAGTTATGTTGAACTTTGGTAGTACCTTGGGTTGTGTAACTTCCTGGCCATGATATAACCCCAAAATCAGAGATTCTCTGTTATCTGTTGCGCCGGTAGGGATGTTTTTTTTTTTTTTCATTCTCAGCCTTCCTACTGTATCTAATCATAAAGAAAAAGAAAAATACACTTATTTCATATTACAGAAGTGATTGCTAGAGGCTCTACATACATTTTTGGGACCTTTTTCAAAAGCTTCCAGGGAAAACACACACTACATCGTAAATTCTTACAAAGTGATGAATAAACTTTATTGAAACTATGAATTTCACTCAGCCTGGGGTCAGTGGTAAATAGTTAGCATTTGTTTTAACCTGATTTGAGTTGGGTTTACTGTATGAATAAAATTCAGGTACTGTCATAACAATGGTTTTACTAAATTATTACCAAACTGAATACTTTCCTGAGTGTCTAAACTTTCTGGTATTCATTGTATTGTCCTATGTGGCAAACCACATCGCATAGCACCTACAGTAAGTAGACTAAAACAAACCATAAAAGATATTTGCAAATAAAGTTTGGTATCGCAGCCAAATTGTCTCCTACATATGTTATTTCCAAAACGTTATATCCATTTTAGAGAAGAAATGATCACCTTTAGGTCATCATTCAATATCTCTAATCTATAGAGGATCCAGTTTGTAAAGGTGTTATCATTTTGTTACCTTAGGATTTAACTCAACTATCCTTCAAAAAGTAGTGTAATTTGTTAGAAATTTGTTCTTTTGATTGTTGTTGGAGTAGGAGTGACCTTTTTCAAATGGTGGATATCTCTTTTTGGAACAAAACTCTTCACTTACAGCATCTTGTTGCCCACTATCATGAAAAGTCAATAAAGTGTTTGAGGAGAGTAAACTGTCGGCTTTGCTGCAAAGAAAATCCATTTATACTCACAGTTCAGTATCTGCTCTGTTGACTTCCTGACACAGAGCACATACTGAACTATGCCTTGACTAGAAGTGTGTGATAATCATCTGACTAGTTTACCGAGGTGTAATTGCAGTTTTTTCTAGTCTTTATTCACCGCCCTACCCAACCCCTCTCCTCCTCCAGGTCTCCAGTGGAGGCTACACCTCCATTAACAACGTCCGAGACCCCGTTAGCCCAGGACCCAGGGACAAGATGGAGAGTTTCTTCCTGGGTGAGACGCTGAAGTACTTCTATCTGCTCTTCTCTGACGACATGGAGCTGCTCAGTCTAGACAAGTATGTCTTCAACACAGAGGCCCATCCTCTCCCCATCTGGCCCTCTCCGCCCAAGTGACTTGTACCCATCGGGGAGGTGTCTATAAACAGCCATCCCGCAGAGTCCTGTATTCGTCCAGGCTTTTGTTGCCACTCGACAAATGAAGCACCTGGTTTGGATTGTCCAGGCTGGATTGGTGTGTTGAGCAGTAAAACAGTACAACTATGCCATGCACCTGTACTTTGATATGTTTCCATGTGGAGGAGTGTATTTTTGAAGGTGTTTTTTCTAAGGAAAAGGTTTGAGATAGAGCTGGTCTCTAATGTAAAATGCTTTTTGTTTTTTAATTCAATGCACAACTTTGGCTAGCTAATGCTGACAAAAAACAAGGCAAGGGCAAGAGCTGTTGTACTGGTCTGACAGGGATTGTCATTTTTCTGCTGGATAGTTGTGTGTGTATGTGGTAACAACAAACATGTCCTCCCCCTGGCTTTTGCTTTGCCATGTGAGGTGAATATCCTCATTAATCCTAGTAAAGTGTCATGGCTGTGTAGGGATCTATCACCTTGGGTGATCACTGATCTGACTGAATGCGATTGGTAGATTGGTCTTTTCCATTCATTTCTGTAAAGTCACTGGTCTTTTAAGAAGCACTAACCACTGATGGAAGTGTATGGAGGGAGATTAGCTGGATGGATACCTAAACAGACTACTCAGGACAAGGAATCGTTTTTTCTTTGTAAGCCTTGGTATGTTGGAGGTCCACATCCAGCACACTGGTTCAGGTACAAAAATTTGAGAAAAGTAAAGTGGAATAAAGTTAATGGCTAACTAGCAAGCCATTTCCCAAATAAGCATCCTGTAGGCTTTGAATCCACATTAAGTTATTTAAATTATTAAAACTTGTGAAAATTAAAGTTGGATTTAAAGGGAAAGTTGACATAACTTAACTTAAAGGAAAAATCAACCCTATAACAGTTTGAACTTGCATGATGTACCTTGCATTTCTGGGCACATTTTGTTGTGTGGTGACTGGATAACTGGCCAAACAGTCATCATGACATCACGTCCAGATATTTCCAGCGCAGCTATAATGGAGTTCGATAGCAGACATATTTTCAGCGATCTAAAACATCAACGGTAAACGTCAGGTTTTGGGGTCAGTCCCTCAGAATCAAAGAGAAAGGGTTTCTTTCTAGACTCACCATTTTATACCGACATTCAACAGTCATACAGGGAGAAATCCATCATAGAGGAGGAAGAGATACTAATTTCTCCACTGATAGCCTCAATAGACCAGAATTCAGGTTGAGTGAAAGTAGGTACACCAAAAAAGTGAAATTACAGCACTTAGCCACAAAATAACTCCTGGAAAGCATTGAACATCACAAACTGATGGTATTCTAACAGTGTAGGAGCATCCCAGGGTGGATTTTTACTTTAATTTATTCCCCTAAAACGGATTTTGTTTTGCTGGCCCCACAAGTGTGGAAACTCTGGTCTGGTCAAAAACACTCTGATAACTGGCTGACTCTGCCCAGATTTCACTGCCTACTACGGTTCTGTTGATGTGTCGAATTAGCTGCCTGGCACTCAAACACTCGACTGACACCACCTGAGGCTGACTAACTTGGACTCTTAATTGCACAGCAAATGATTCTGCCCAAGTGCACTGCAAAAAAATATCCATCTTTGGTGATTTCTTATTTTTCTTGAAACAAGAGGAAAACTCATTCACTCACTTGTTTCATTGCAATTTTGCTTGTTTTCAAGAATTTTCTCAAAGCAAGTAATAATATATTGAAAGAAGCGAATTACTAGTATCAAGTTACTGTCACTTGATTGTAGGAAATGTTTGAAACAAATTGATTTATGATTGGAAACCCTTCACCTCCACCTCTCTTAGCCAGTTTCACTTTCACTTACCTTTGGAAAAATAAGGCTACCTTAATACCAGATTAAATTACTGGTTAAAATGGCATATTTTTGCAGTTTGCTGAGTGAATGTGTAGCGTTTAGGCATAGACTGACTCTGTTACTGTTACCAAGATGGACCAGTTGAAGGATTACACTGTGAAGCCCCAGAATGCATTGCACTTTTACCTTAAAATGGATTTGTAAATGGACATCGCCATGTAGATGATTCTGTGTTTCCTCTGTGATTCTGTGTAGCAGTAGTTCTGGTTAGAGTAGATAGGTATAACTGCTGTTCTTTGGATACTTAAAGATAATAAAAAGTTAAATTCTATACTGTAGGATTACACCTCCTAGTGTTTTTAAAGGGAAATTTGGTTACATTATGCCGATTTCACATTTTGCCTGGCAGTGGTGGTTCATCACTGCTAAATGAATTCAGAGGAAACAATGTTTATGCCATAGCCTAAAACTTAAAAAAGAAAGATACTGAGATCCAATGAATGAAGAAGTCCTGAATGATTTACATTTGGGACCACACACTATAATGACAGCTATTTCTTTTGATTTGTTTTTATGATGAATGTGGACATTTGTTCTTTGAATTTGTTCTTTTATATTATTGTCAGAGAAGAGACTTATCAGAGAGTCAAACACTATTGTTTTACATTATTGTATGAAGGGGAATTGAATTGAGGCTGCCATGCAGTCTTAATTATGCAGATACTGTATAGTTGGATAAAAATAAATCAACTTGTCTTTACCAGATAAAATCAGCCCATATAAATGAACATAATTTGTTTAATGAACGTAGAATACGTGAGCATTTCATTTGTCTGGGACATTCATCCATCCACTTTTCACAGTCGACTTAAAACCTGGAAATTGGGGAAATTGTTTTCTTCACACTTGAATGAGGTTGGTTAGCTGGTTAGTTACTGTCCAGCAAACCCTGACTACCAGTCAATTTTTGAAATAGAAGAGTGTATGAATATTTTTCAAGGGTAATGTTGACAGTGAATCACTTTAGAGGGCAGAGACATGTGAGAGGACCTCCAGTCTGGGTGCTGGTTTGAGTGTGAATCAGGAGAACATGGTTGAACCCACACACTGTTAGCTTACTATCACCTTCTGTTCTGACAAAAGCAAACAGACGTTTCAATCCAAAATGGATCTTTTTGGATAGAAATGATTGTGTTTTTTCACAATAAATGGTTAAACGGCAGCCAGTGGTGTGCAGTTTTGAACCGTGTCCTCCTGACTATGAATCACTGTCCAACAGATAATTGAACAGACATTGATCCACATCATTAAATGGGTATTTGCCAATGTTCTACTGTGCCTATTGAAATGTATATTGCTTTACGGTGGTTTTGTTAGTTTTTAGTGCTACTGCATCAATGGTGAGGTTTTTGTAAAGGGTTATGGGTAAGCAGTGTGTTGACTCATGGCTTGAGTTTTTACTGTGGGTTGATAAGACAGTATGGGCAAGTAGTGTAAATATAATGTGTAAATTCTTTTTAACTTGTCTACTGAATCAAACCTTTATGTCCACAGATTGTTGAGCCCCCTCTGATCCTTACATACTGTGCCATAATGTCAAAATATTCTGATTTTAATGGGATTTTCCAGCTCGGTGTCACGTCTCTTGTGCTTCACACTCGCCCTTTTTCATAAAATCCTTCATGATGATCGTGATGATGTTCATTTTTAAAAGTTGCTTTTTAGCAAAGCCAGCAAAACCCAAGGTCATTCCATTGCCAGGTCTCTTGCGTGCTGAAGCGAGGAAGTGAAGACGCCACACTGGATCACTCGCCGACTCGTCTGTTTATGGCCCAAGTCGCAGCCAATTTGAATTTGGTTCGATGGGCGTAATATTATGAGCGAGGTGTGCTGTATGAGTAGATTCAAGTTGGCGTAGATGAGTCCACTTGATAATCTCAGTGACATTCCTGCTTCTCCTTCCTTTTTCCTCCAAAACCCAAGCTAGGTTTCTACAAAAATGACACAAGGGCCAGTTGCATCTAATCCTGTGTATTGGTAAATGGTGATTAATTTGCTCTTGATCAGTCCTGGCAGGTATCTTTCACACGTTTACACCGTTACGAAGGGGTTTTTAATGTGCCTCCGGTGCCTTTCTAGCCTCGATACGACACTGACACGACAGTCTCTCCCCTACATCGGGGCTAATGCCTTTCTAAGCCATAGTGACAAGTGGCAGTGTGATCCGGTGGTTACAGAGTCTCATAACCTGCAGGAGCCATTGTGTCCGTCCCTGTTGAAGTGTCCTTGAGCAGGACACCTTTGAGTAAAACGTGCAATGAATGATCTATATGTGTTCAAGAGATCTGAAAAGAAGCAAATACTTTATTACGCTCCACAGTATGGCCATGGAAGGGGAAACGTAGTGAATGACGGGTCCCTCACACTGATAAGTGCTCTGATCTCTCTGTATAATTGCCTCTCTCAGCTTTGGCAGAAGTCAGCCTTTAAAATCTGTCAAATATTCATGATCACTATTTTGCGCTTAGTTGGTGTGCGTTAAGAGACTGATGGCAACAGAAAAGATAAAAGACCAGAAATGACTCATTTAGCTCCATGGTGAGCCCCCACATAAGCTATTCAAATAGACTCTGCTTTGTCATTTCGTATTGTAATTACTTTCCATGGTTGATCCTGCCATACACTATAATTACGTTTTTTTAAAAAGGAAAGTGGACAGTCTGCTCCACTGGTTTTTTTTTTTTTATTGCGAAAATAGTAAAATAGGGACAGCGCAGCAGAGAGTATATCTTAAGTTATTTAATCTTGTATAAAATCTTGAAACAAATGGAAATGGGATTCAATCATTTCAACTGTTTCAGGACAGTTTGGCTTATTTCAAGAGAAAAGAGAAAACAGAAACAAGTGGCAGTATGTCAAAACCATTCCACCTCTTCATGAAAATGTTATTTGTTACTCTATTATTGGCTGATTGGGAGGTTTTTCCACTTGCTCATAGAAAAACAATATTTTAAGATTCAATGCAAGATAAAAATGACTTGCTGTGATGATGATGATGGATATTATCACTATTATTGAGTTGATTTGACTTATAGCTCTCACACCAAACACACAAATAATTATTTACATGGATCTGGGCTGCAAAACGTCAATGTTGTCCTTCCTACCAGTTGTTTTCCAGCCTGGCAAGTTCTTGCTTCAGTGAAGCAACCCGATCTGTGGGATTGAAGGCGTGACCCTGTGTCAAACACCAAACACACGGATCAATACTGTTTTTGTCGGTGCAATCTATTAATTGAATCATGCAAGAAAAAAACACATCTTGACGGAAAGGTCAGTTTTCTCCTGTACTGTCATGCTGTAAGACTTCTGCATGATGATGCAGCCTTCGAGTCAATAAGTCATCTGCATGTTTTGACGACATGCCGACATGCGTAGCATTCATTACTCTCATAGTCAATTTGTTAATCTCATTCCCCGCGCTTTAACAGACCAATGACTCATGAGTAAAGGTTTCAGAGTTGATAATACAATGTTGAGGGTGTTTTGTTGGCACTTTAATTGTGCATTGTTTGCAAAATAGATGTATAAGCTTGCTTGGCTTTGGTTTCTCATTGTGCACACTGTACAGTCTAATGTTATTGATTCAACTTTTTGTACTTCAAGCTGCAGCTTATTATAAAAGTCCACAGAATTAAACAATTTTTTTCCTGCCAATTAAATTTGAAAATAAAGACTTTCAATGAAGGTATTGGATCTTATTTCATTCTGCCTGGAAGTATTTTCATTAGAGAGGCCCTGAAAAAGCAAGAGTGCCCACTATCTGATGCACTGGAGCTGGACAGTGATAGATCATTGAACACCAGGGGGCAGCAGAAACCAGAAACCATCTTCAGCAGTTGGCACAGATCCTGATGTATCCTGGTTAAAGTGAATTACAGTCATTGTGTCTCATTAGTATGGTTTTATTTATTAAAGTAAACATTCTCAGGATTGTTCCTTTGTTCATTAGAACTGCAGTGGATGTTGCAGCACTTTCATCAGAGTATTTTAACCTTTGTTTGAGTGACTGAGTGAGCAAGCGAGTGTATTTGCCCACATGATTGACAAGCCATTAGGAGTGAACCGACATCCAAATCGCTGGGGCAACATGACTGATGTGTGTAACATGATAATGCTATCTTCTCAAGACACCGTCAACATTTGTCATTACTTCTTCTGGCACCCACCTTCACTCAAATGTCCAGACGACTGGCAGGTGGCTCGTTTTGTGCGGCAACATCCTTTCTCATGTCCTAAGACATTTGATCAGTGGACAAGCTCAGCCCATCGCTCATAAATTCTTGTTTTTCCTAAAAGAAGTGAAGAAATCTGCCAGTGTGGAGGGATAATTTCACTTGTTTCCAGTTTATATCAGCTTTGTTCAATAATTCTCTTGAATAAAGATTTCCCTTTTTTTTCCCTTGATATTTGGGAAATAATCTGATTTATTCTGCCTTGTTTCAAGACATTGACACTTGTTTCTAGCAAATTCCTGAAACAAGAAAAACTGCACTGGAAACACGTGGAACTGGTAGAATTCCTCCTCCATCACACAGACTGAATATCAGACTGAATATGAGAGGTGTACATTTTTTTTTTTTTTTTTTGCAGTGTTGCATAACATGATCACAGTACTGTATATTTCACTCTCCCACGGTTGTGGTGAAGTCGCTTTAACTTCACTCAAATCAAATTGAAAATTGACACTGAAATGCACATAATGGTAGAGCCATAATAAGAGACTGGTGAAGTGTGTTCATACTCAGCCTCCCTTTGTACAGGCTAATACACTTTAGTGATTTCCAGCCTCCTGGCATTTACTGCACCGTCTCTTCTGATAGCTGCCACATGTTGCAGTAACTCTTTGTTCAGCATGTATGCAGCAAAAATTAAAAAAAACAAAAGCAAATCAGAATCATCACGTACATTAAATACACAGGAAATTACCTTGGTGACAGAGCCATATTGTGTTTCACAGAACATGCTGACACACCCTCTGAGCTAGATCTGAAATTGTTTTCATTTTATCGATTCAGCCTCAGAGAATATGAATAAGCTACTATCTGTGTGGGTTAATATCTGAGACTGTCAGGTTGTCACATGTTTTATCACAGACTATTAAATATGTAATAAATCTGGATCAGGATACCTGGAAGCTTAGCAGAATCTTTTTTTTTTCTTTTCTACTGTGGGGAGGAAAAATCATCATGTCGGCCTCTGATGGTTGTGTCAAAGCTCAATGAGAAATATTTGACTTTATATAAAATCTGACAAACATGACATGCTCTTTTATTGATGGAAATTAGGCTACTTGCAGGCTATTTTTACCTTGTTTCATTGCTGTGAACCTTCTTGTAGGTTATAGTTTATAACTTCTGATCTATTAATAAAAACGTAAAAGTTTAAATAACTGATCTGGTGATCTGCTGATCTGGTGATCTGCTGTAAAATGTTCTAGTCATGAGAAATAATGTCAGTGGTAAAATGAATGGGGAATCTCTGTGTATCACAACCAGCAGAAGCACTATTGTCAGTTTTACCCCCCAATCTCTCTGTTGTTCGGTCTGAAGTAATGAGGTCAGATTGAGCCTAGCTCTATCTCAGCAAACTCCCATTCAGACACACACACACACACACACACACACACACACACACACACAGAGAATCATCCCGGTAGACGTTTTAGCAGTTGTCGGTGTGGGATTTGATACCACTGCTACAGACAGATGTTTCAGAGTTTATGTTGTAGAAGCATTAGTCTTCTATGGATAATAAGATTTTGGAGTTCCTCTCAAGTTTATGTTGCTGTTGACTTGAGGGATAGTTTGTGAAAGCAGTAGATTGTGGTTTGGCTCTGGGAGCGAGCCCGAGGCATACAGCTGTATCTCTCGCTCTGTCTCTCTTTCCCCCTCTCTCCCTCTCTAGTGTAGATGCGGGAATAAGCTTCTGGAAACTTCTAATTGTTGCCTGGGGGAAAATTTGGGGGAATTTCACCCAGGACTTACCAGCTGTCAGTAAGCTCCTTGCCAACAAATTGGGTTGAACAAGTCATAAGAATGGCCCAATTTCCCTTCAGTATATTCAACCCGTTATGGTAAATGTTGCATCAAAACATTAGCATGGCTCACTTTGCCTGTGTATATATCTCTTTGCCTGCAGGGGATGGATCTGGACAACGGTTGGGTTTGTAATCCAGTGCAAATTTAAACAATAAAAAGAAGAAACAGGGATATTTCTTCTACTGCCCTCCTTATTAGAACACAGCTGCTTCAAGTATTGACTTCAACATTCACTATGTTGTCCAGAAGATTAACGCAGTAACTCCCTTGCACACCTGAGTGTTTTCGGTGACAGGTGCACAGGAGATCGTTAGGTTATGTCCATCCATTCATTCATTCATCGTCTTTATTCATATTCATGGTCACGGGGTGGCTTGAAGCCTATCCCAGCATGCATTGGGCAGAAGACAGAGAAAAACCCGGGACAGGTCGTCAGTCCATCACAGTGTTAACACACATAGACAGACAAACAGAGAGACAGACACACACACTCACGCTCACATTCACATCTATAGGGGCAATTTAGAGTCTCCGGTTCACCTGACCTGCATGTCTTTGGACTGTGGGGGGAAACCAGAGGAAACTTACGCAAACACAGAGAGAACATGCAAACTGCACACAGAAAGAGCCGAGGCCATGAATCAAACCCAGGACCTTCTTGCTGTGAAGCTAATGTGAAAGTGAGCCAGTGTGCCACCCCTGGTTACATACAAAATGTGAAAAAAAGACTCCTGTGTACCATCTCTTACTTACTAATTGTGCCAATCTGAACATTTGGAGACTATGTTATATGTTAAAAAAAACTTGCTCCTGCTTCCAGGAAATCAAATCAGATCACTTGTTTAATCAGTTGTTGAATTATTGACAACAATACAACTCTATTAAGTTCTATAGCATTCCATCATTCATTAAAAAACGGAGGCATATGCGTTTTTTTCCTTTTAAATGCAAGTAAGATGCAGTGTTTGGAGTTTATTGGCATGTTCTTTGGGCTTTCTGAAAATGTAAAACTTTGCATCTTTCCTCTCCTTTTCCATATCATTTTCTTCTGCCCCCTTCTCTGCCCTCTCCTCCACCTTAGTGTAAGATGATCCATGGGTGGTGCAGACTGGCAGAACAGTGACTCCTCTGATCAGCGAGAGTTAAATTCATTTCAGCAGCCAGAGACCTTGGCACCAGGCTGCACTGTGAGCCCAGGCACCGTGATCTATCAGGAAAATGTCAGCCACAACCCTGTGGTCTCTCAGATGAGAAATTAAAAGAAAGGGAGGGGGAAGGAATGAAGGAAGGGGGAGAGGAGAGATGAGAGAGTAACCCAAGTTTTCCTAAGCCGTGCTGGTGCCAAAATCATCTTTGTTCCAGTGAAAGCTAATTGACAAAGATTATCTCAGGAGCTACTCAGCTTCAGGGAAACCAGACCCAGGCCTTATAGTCTACTTCAAAAGCCATTATACACAATGTAATTTGGAATGAAAACCCTGTATCTCCAAAACTTTTCAGGAACTATGAAAAACAGCCTTGTTTTAGCTTGATCACAATGCATTTTTGACTTTATCCTGTGGGTTTTCTTTTGGTTTCGTAAGCCCAAGAGGTCAAAGAACTTTCTCAACCCTCTGAGGAGCATGTGATCCTTCAACTGAAGCGAAAACATGAAAATCACCCAAAGCTGGAGTTACAGGGTTTTCACAGGACAACATGCATTTAACCAGAAGTGAGGGATTCAGCGACAGAGATGAAGACTTTGGCTGGATTTAACCTGGATTGAACCTGTCTCCTTCTATTTTAGGAGATAGTTACTCTATAAACCACCAGATCACCTGGAGATGCACTATGTTTGTGTTATGTGTGTTTTGATCAAGAAAGAACAATAATGAGAAACAGAGAACCAGAAGGCTCAGTGTATCTGTGGGCAAAAATGAACCCATGACTTGGGCCTTGAAGCGTTTAGGTATTGGTGGACGTTGCAGATGCCTGACTGACTTGTTTTTGTTTATACAGCCAAAGCAGGCAGATTTCCCTCTATCTTCCTGAAGACATCCAGGGAGATTGGCAGTGGTGTGTGTGTGTGTGTGTGTCTGGGGAGGAGGGAAAGAGAGACACAGATTTCAGAACACGCTCACAGCAGAGCGATTTATGACTGATGTCCAGCCGATCCCTGTAGATTATCCAGTGAGTCAGCTGCATCGAGCTAAATAGCACACACTGATTGTATGTGTGTGTGTGTGTGTGTGTGTGCATGCTTGTGTCTGTACGTGTAAAAATGCCTGGAATTGTGTCATCCTGAGCTCCCATTACTGCAGCAGCTCAGCTAAGGGTGATTTTGTCAGATCAAATAATCAATCAGAAACAAACGCAATGCGCCTATTTTTAGACGTGGATCAATGGGATGCTGTGAAGTGAGACAGATTAAGGGTTCGAAAACTGGCCGAGTGGACAATAGATGTACGTCTGTGCTCATTTCCTCTCGCAGAAAATCAAGGTAGATCCTGTTCAAATAGTTTTAAGATTATGAACCTGGGCATTTTCAATAGAATTTTAAACGTAATGATGACATGATGACCTCAATAGAAGTAAGAAATAAGTCTACCTTTATTTTGATATCCTCAATGATTTTATTTCTGCTCAGTGTGTGTTAAAATCTTCCAATCCAAAGTTTTTTATCAATTCATTTTTGTTTTTACGATAAATATTTTTGATTCCTTTGTAACCCTAACCATCAAAGTATAGTCCCAATGTTTAGTCATGGGAAGTTGAAGTGGATGTTCTGGATAATCTTGTGATTTCAACAGCTGAAAGTGTGAAAGTGAAAAACTCTGATTTTGTTTTATGGAGCTTCTGTCTCTGTTATGCTGCGCCAGACTTCCCTACTTCCAGCAGTATAAAGTGAACTAAATAAAATATGTTCAACCAGTGACTTAGATGCTTTATTAATGGAAAATTTTGTGATTTTAGTTTCCACAACAACAAAATTTGGTATGAGAAGAAATAGAAACCAGTGTTCTACAGCAAATGTTTCTTATTTACGTTCCATTTTTGTCTTTTGCTTTTGGTTTTGCAGGACTTTCTTGTGAAAAAGATCGATTTGTTACTGGGACCGACTTTGTTAAAATATAAAGGCTGAATAAAAATGAATTTCTTAATGCATGTTCACTGCTCTCTAGTTTTTCTCAGAGCCTGGCTAAGCTCTTTCTTAGCTACATGAAAGCGAAACCACAGGGGAGCTACTCACCTAGAAAATTGGATAGACTAGCAAGCAAATTTACAGCAGAGTTGGCCTTTTTATCTCTGAGATCTGTTTACAGAAATTTTAAACCATATTTAAGAACTAAGAAGTGTGTGAAATCTGAGCCAACTTAGTTGATATTTCTATATTCAGGTCAGTCAGGCACAGCGCTACTTTCTTTCTTTATCAAACAGCCTAAGGAGGAGAGGCCACACTTCAGTGTTTCAGTTATCTTTATTTCAACGACATGCACGGAAGGACGTCTCATTTACATCAAGAGCAGCAGCTTAGTTGTGACAGACCAGAACTCTACCTCCATCTTTGAGAAATATGAGGCAATACAGTGGCTGAAGGCTGAATTATTCTTGAAATTCAGCAGCTCAACTTGAGGAGTGCTTGAGTTGAACAAGGGAACAAATCAAAAGGCTGGGTTAAGTGCACAGTTGAGCTGCACAGCAATATGAAAAAAGAAAAGTGGCTTAACCCAAAAATCCCAGTCTAGAAGTGATGGCATCACCTGTGGAACCACTGTCACCAATACCTTAATTTACGTTTTAATTAATTGTATTTTTTTCATATTGATATATTGTAATTATACAATGATACTATACTTAAGTTTTTAATACATTTTGAAGCTGTGAATTGTATGTTTACAGTTGTAGCAGTTGTAAAAAATTAGGGCTATAAACTGTAGTAGATCTAAAAATTGTAAAGCAATCACTTTCTGTCATTAGGACATCCCGCAGAATCCATGTGCAGAAACCCATAACTGAGCCATAACTGATGTACTCAGAAATTTCATATTGGGGCATTAAGTCTTCTAACTTGAGATACTGTCTTCCTTCCAGGTGAACAGCCAGCGAAGCCTTTTAAAGTTAATTAATGGAATAAGCTCCATGTTCCTTGACTCATTAAGGTTGAGACACTCGTCTGCTTTTCCTCTGAGACACCAGCTGATTTCCACTGCAGGACACTCAGCACTTCTTCCCTGCAGTCTGCCTCCTCCTGCAGACTGCCTTGGTGTTGCCCAGTGATCTCATATACGCACACACAAATGTGCAGGTGAGGGGCACACCTACACACACACACACACACACACACACACACACACACACATGCAAATACACAAACATTTTCCTGTACACCCTGTTTGTAAAAAGTGCTTTATAAACAAAGTTGACTTGATGTAACTTGCAAAGCGTATACTTTTCTTGGTATGATACGTTTTTCCACTATGTTCAGTACTAGTATGCTGTACTGCAGGTGTGTGAGAAACTTTAAAATTTTATACTGACAGTCCAAAGACATGCAGGTCAGGTGACTATATATTGCACATAGGCATGAGTGTGTTTGTGTGTAGTACGGTATATGATATACTGTATATGATGTAGTATATGTATATGATGTAGTATATATGTCTATGCTGTAGTACATAGTATACATATGATGTAGTACATGTAGTATGTATATGATGTGGTATGTGATGGAACTTTATGGAGTTTTTGTAATATCTAATGGCATTTAATATAAAGCCATTAGATATTACAAAAACTTTGTTCTTCATCAAAAATGGAAAATATTTTGACTTTGGAGGTTTTTCCAATAATAGAGTAAGTTTCATTTTAATACAATTTGTTATTGTTTTAAGCCCAACCTGTTTAGAGGACACTAAATTTTTCCATTTGTTGAAAACTGATTACTCTGGTGGTAAGCTTTTAGTCATAAGCAGTTAAGCCTATTAAGTAAAGTACTTAAGTCTCTCCATTGTTCAGCCTCCATAATGATTACAATAACCATGAACTGTTCAAGTGGTAATTTAGTTGTGACTAGCTATTTATATTGTTCCGCTTTTTCTACTTCTATTTTATTCACAATCCTAATTTATTTTGACAAACCTTTATTCTGAGGCAGTATGGAGCGCCTTGGTCATGGCTAAGGGCTCCTCTCTCTCTCTCTCTCTCTCTCTCTCTCTCTCTCTGTGTGTGTCTCCCTCCCTCTCTCTCTCTCTCTTTCTCTGTCTCCCTCTCTCTCTCTCTCTCTGTCTCCCTCCCTCTCTCTCTCTCTCTCTTTTTCTGTCTCTCTCTCTCTCTCTTTCTCTGTCTCCCTCTGTCTCTCTCTGTCTCTCTCTTTCTCTGTCTCCCTCTGTCTCTCTCTGTCTCTCTCCTCTCTCTCTCTGTGTCTCTCGCCCACACAAACAAACACACACACACACGCAGAGAGACAGAGGTATTATCATAATGCAGTTGTTCCAATTCAGATGAATCTTCTGTTTGCGCCTCAGTCGATGCTGGCTCACAGCGGTCATCTCCTCAATAACACCTTAATTGTGCTGCCACCATGAAAGAGTTAGACTTTGTCCGTCTGTGGGATCGCAGTGCTGAGCGTTCTGCTGAGAGCCGTGGCTTCTGCAGCTGAAATTGAAAATCAAGATGATAGCCAAAGCCATTAGCTCTGTGGGTGTTGTTGGGGGAAGATACTGAGTTAATTGCCTCTCTCTTTCTCTCTCTTTGTCTTTCTCTCTCTCTCTCACTCTCTCTCTCGTTCACTAAGTCACTCACTCTCTTTCTCACACACTTTTCTTTCTGCTACTGTGCTTACTGTATAGCCTATGTCCCTGTGCATTATAATAGTGTTCACTTGGCTTTCCTATGGTTTCCACTGCTGAACTCCTCTAATTACTGTCATCAATCAACTTCAAACACACACAGTCACACAAACACACACACACACACACACACACACACACACACACACACACACACACACACACACACACTGGCATGCACACGTGCACACACCTATGCAATCTCTCTTTGAGCTCCTGTTCAGCTGCCTAGAAAAAATAACTCCTCTCCTAATTAGATTTCACTGTTAACATAGTGAACCATTGACAGAAATATGATTTTTTTTTTTTCCCAGTTCATTTTAATTCCAAGATGACTCCTCACTTAAGACCAGCTATCTCTGTACACACATGACATTATAAAGCAGATCATCATCACCATCATCATCATAAATTCAAGCATGTATACATCTACTGTATGCATATAATCATCTTTAATTATTACCTGAATATAAATGCTGTGTACAATCCAACCAGGAAGCTGATTCCATCATTTAGTGGAAACTGTGGCAGGTTGATATTGGATGTGATTTTAAACCTGTAATTGTCCTTCATCTCACCATCCATAGACGAGCCATAGAAGTTCAACCAGTGGTCTTTAAAGTTCACATACTGTGTCTAGTATCAGTCAGATCACTTAAATGCAACTATTTCTGTATTTTTGTATTGTTATGATAACATTACCCCTACATAGTTTTTCACATTTTTTACATGCACTTTAAGAACTGCTATAAAAATGGCAATGCAGAATCACTGTCCTTTGCATTGAAACTGTCTGAAGTTGTGACGTCATAATAACAGTGAATCAATCCTCAACATGGACTTAACATGTATTCAAATTCAGGTCAGTCACACTATATATCAGTGCACTGTCAAATTGTTTCACGGTTAATTGTTTCACTTAAAATAATTGTGTATATACAGTATATATATATAGTTTACTGAGTAGTATCTAATTACGATAAAATTAAGTAACAGTTCAATTATTGTGAACATTTAACAGTTCAACAATTTTCCTTACTGGAATTTTTGCTAAACTCCCACAATCCTTACTTGTATTCAACAAGATGAGCATCTCCCCCTACTGCACACTCCCCCATTATGTGCAGCCAACAGGCTACTATGTTAAATGATAATGAGAGCCAGCCAACCTACCACAGTAGCAATATAGCAGAGTGGATCTATTCTTCTTGACAACACATTGGTGAATGATGTGGTTATCCTGATTATTCCAGGACTGCAGTAACTCTAGCTACAGCAGCAGTTGGGACATCTGGACTTAGTTAGTTTTTCTAGAACTTCGCACATAAAGAGACATACAGATTTTATTAGGAACCAGTCAATACTAGGCTTTTTCAGCATGGACAAACTCTGTGATATGATTTATGATCTCAAACCCTGACATTGCTGCGTCCCAGTTGTTTTGTCAGTGTAGCTGCACTCTGAAAACAGGGAGCCAAAAGACTTCATAGTCACCTCTGTTTTTTATCACTGGGAAAATAGTTGTTCAAAACAGTTAGTTATGATACATCTGGCAAAGACCCTTTCCAATCATGCTGATAATTCAAGCTCGGCTAACCGTGCTTTATTGGTTGCTATGCCAACAGGGGGCTTGTTAGCAATCTTTCTGGTTTGTACTCATTGTACCTTTGAGGACATTCCTTCCTGTGATTATGGGTTCTTCGTTGCTGCCAACGTCATGCCTATTGCATTACTATCATACCCATAATCACGATAAAGAATACTGGAATTATTGTCACTGAGTTCTTAGTCATACTGATCTTAGTCACTCAGTCACAGTTCTTAGTCACTCACTTCTGAAAGAGTTTAGTCACTTGTGATCTTGCTTTTATATTTTTTTTACCCCTAAACCTTTCTGAAATCTTAGGAACTTTTCATAGCTATTGCTACAACTCTGCCTCTCACTTTCATTTTCAGAGCAATGGCAACATGCGTTTGCTCTTACTTGTGATTTAGTATGACATCACAGGTCATTTATTATTCAATATTCAGTCATGCATTGATGTGTAATTTATTGTACCATAAACTGAAGCAAACTACCACCATTATGGATACATTCAAAGAGCTTTGAGAGTTTGTTAGATTTATATTTATATGTACATATAACTAGTCTGAATCCAGTCATGTGTTATCAGATGCCCATGCTTTTATCTTGGTTGTCTGGGTTGCTGCTCCAAGATGGTTCATTTCAGTATAGTGTCACTTTGGGAGTCCAGTGCTGACTCCATCCACGATTTCAGTCAGCTCAGCTTTAACCTCATTTGCTGCTCTGATATTCAGTGCATTTTCTATCTCATTGATTCATTTTCCAAGTCTATTTTCATTTTCTAAGTCCATTGGTCCAATTTCAACCTCACTAATTACTTTTACATTAGTAATTTTATCACCCAGCTCACTCTTGGTCACACTTTCAAGTGAAAAGGACGCAAGTTCCTTTTCTGAGACTAGACAGTCCTTTGATTAACAAGCCAAAGGCCTCATACTCAGTTACTGTGGTCACCCTTTCAAACACATCAGTGAATTAAGTAGAAAGATGTCTGGCTCTTAGTGACAAGAGATAGTGTGGAAAACAAAGGGCAAGGAGCTCAGTGGGTGAGAATGCAATCAAAAAAGTATAAGGGAGCTGCTGATAATACAAAAATCCATTTATTTGGGTACCTTACACACTTGAAGTCCTGCACCTGAAGAAGCCACCTCGGCAAAATGTGTTTTTTGGTGTGTCCATGTAGCCCATCGCAGCCTTATATTTTGTGCTTTTTGTGATACTGGCTCTTAGTGGTTGCCGCTTTAGGAAGGCTCAGATCTGAATCTATGCCAAAACCACACAGTCCATTTGTCAACACACTGGCCTCGGAGCACAAAGCTTCATTTACAGCGGATATCGTCACCATTTTGCGCTTATGATTGATCACTTGGCCAATTGAGTTCGATATGCTTTGCTCCTTCTGGCTACAGCTTTAAAGAGTCATATGGATCAGGGATGCCAGCTGCCAGTTAATTCCCAACAGGAGAGGCCTTGAGACCCAGGAGCAGGCCAAGATCGATGCCTGTCCAGAGACAGAAGGAAATGGTTAGTGTGAAATCATAATTTTAGAAACAGTTGTCTCCGTACGCAGAAACAAGTTGACAAGTTGAAACAAGTGGAGATGCACTGGAGAAAAGGCTAAAATTATCTGACCTCAATACCACATGGATGTCTTCTTTACTTTTCATGGTTCCACAGCAGGTGAACTTTAACAACAGCTGGAGGAAGGCAACTAGATCCTTGGTTTTTTAATTTTCTCCTTTTTGAGGATAGCTTCTGCTTCAGGGCAATGGATGCCCCAGGATGCCATTGTTTGATTTATGATTGTATGATTTCTGTGCAAATAATAGGCAAATTATTCTTTTTTTTTTTTGTTAAAGCAAGACTGTGATAATGAGGACTTATAAGATAAGATAAGATAAGATAGCACTTTATTAATCCCCTTGGGGAAATTTAGTAGCCTGGTAAAACCATCCTGATCACGTGACCTCACATTCTGTTTCGCTCCACGGATCAGTCTGGACTTCTAGCCGCCCACATCGATTTCAGTGGGCGGGACTACTTGCCTTGACAGACAAACTCCTTCAGCCAATCAGTGTAACAAAACATGTGATGCCACTCTTGTTCTTGTTTAATTGTTGTTATTGAGTCTATTTCTGCAATAACTGCACTTATGGCTGTGTTTACTCTACTAACGTTAACCTTACCGCTCGTTGCTTCGAGAGAGACGCCATTACTGTTTTGCCAGCGGCGGCCTGTATTTCACGTCATCAACTACGACGCAGTCCCCGATTGGCCCGGTTACATTGTAATTTCAGGAAATCGATGTGGGCGGCTAGAAGTCCAGACTGATCCGTAGAGCGAGACAGAATGTGAGGTCACGTGATCAGGATGGTCTTACCAGGCTAGAAATTCAGCATATCCCAAAATAACCATATACACCTTTTTTATGATAAAGTCATTGTTTGATATAACATCACTACATAGCGCACTGACTCTGTGGTCAACTAGTAATTATCCAGTCCCAATACACCTCTACTCCAAATCTAATTGTCACCTTGGTGTGACATAACTGTACACATCTAATGGAAATCACAAGCTTATTACACTGATTGCACATTTTTATGCATCACTTTATACATTTTAATAATCATCTTTAAACAGTATCTTTTCAACCTTTAATACTGAGGGGCTCTAATAATATTTCAGTGAGATGGGAAATCCATCAACCATAGCTTGTTTCAGAGGGAGGCAAAGTAGCGGGTGTGTTATTTATCATTTTGAAATATATCTAATGTGTCCTGGGGCAGAGTGGTAGATCAGCAGGGTGGTGATTATTGGCTCCAGTGGAAGATCTATGTTTGTCTCCCTGACATTTCTTTGGTATCCTAATGAACATAAACAGGACACGTTGGAAAAACTGCTCCGGAGAGAATTATCTCACCTTTATTATTTTTAGAATATGCATATGAGGCAATGTGTGCATGTATTCACTAATTGGGTATAGAACAGTTCTCAACTGAACTGTGCCACCTGTTGAGCTATAACCCGCCCACTCTTGGCTTTGTTTATGTTTTGAACTATCAGAATTTGTTTTCCACTTTCAAATTGATTTTGACAGCTGCAGGTACAGGCTAAGTTTTTGCAATGTGATTTTTTTTTTAAAGTCTGCAGTGCACATTTAATTACATTTAAGTAACACAGAGTCCTTAAAGTTCAATACTGATAAATAAGAAATTTTAGAAAATCAATATTGGCTCTTGAATCATCCTTCCTCAGTAGATGCTGGTGAACTGACATAACCGCCCTTAGGCCTTAGGCTACATCACATACGTGCATGGGAGTTTAATGGTCAGGGATTCTTGAGCAACAGTTTCTCAATCAGACTAAAATTATACAACGGCTAGTCTCAGCTGAGCAGTCTAATTGGCCCAAGACGACTCCAAACGTGCTGATAATTAGCCTTGCTTTAACTCTTGTGGTTACCAGAGAGATAGTCAGCTATCTTTATTTTTCCTGTTTCATCTTATCTATGTAGGCCTACACTGCTGCTGCTGCTACTACTACTACTAAAAATAATAAGAGTGCTTTACAGGAAAACGTACAATCAGGAATAGTATTTTTTTAAAATTATTATTATAGCTATAGTAACCCACACAGCCAAGGTATTGCCATCTAATCAAAGGCTCGTCCTGTGTCCTGAGCGCATGTTGTTGGTTACTAAGCAACTTATTGGCTGCACGAGGCTGCGTCATTTCCTGACAGACGACGGTCAGGGGCGAGAGAGAGCCGCGAGACTCCACACAGTCGGTTGTTGTACGTCTGGAGGAAGCCCTGGAGGACAGATCCGCCGAACAGGTCGCCGAAAGACTGCAACCAGACTAAGAATAAAAACAAGACCTGGAATGGGTGAAGTACTTATTTATGTAACATCGGTGGATGGATATATTTACAGACTTGGATGTAATTAGCAACTAAAACCCAGAGCGGTGCAGCAGGATATTAACTCCGGACGCCGAGCAGGAGAACACACCAAAATAACTTTTTTTTCCCCCCCACGAGACGACCGTGTTTTATTCTGGCTGAATCCTCACACTGTGTTTATTTGAGGTAATACAAGTAGTTTACAGTTCTCCGTCGTGTTGTAGATTACATGTAGACTATATTCCGGTTTACGGTCGAGCTCTTGGCGGTGAGAGGTGGACACCGGAGAAGCAGCGGCTCGGCAGCCACCTGACCTCTTTACACAGGAAAACAAGACCGTAGTTAATGACACAGGCTGAGATCCTGACGCGGTTCGTTACTAAGCTCTTTGACGGAGCGGGACGAGTTTTCAACGGGGCTGTTGCATGTTTTGACGCAAGGTTATTCCACTTATTACGCACGGGAAGCTTAAGTTTGCAGAATCCTATTGCTGATATCTTAATTATGGTACATGTTGAAGTTTAATTAGTTGAACTTCGTCTGTTGAAGTTGTTCCTTTCATCGCTCTATCTTGCAAACTGCGAGCAAGTGGCTTTACATCCATCAGAGCAATATGGCTATAACCGGAGTGGACGTCCTCCAGCGATCGTGATGCCAAGCGCCGGTCTAATCCTGTACTGCCAGCCCGTAATGCCTGCTCTCTAACCCGGCTCCAGTGTGGCGCCGTGTCCCGGTCACACCGCCAGGATGAGCAGCACGGATCTGGAGCGCATGTCGCTGAGCTCCTCGGCCAACTCGGTGGCCTCTAGCGCCCGGACGCTGTCAGCCAACGTGAAGAAGCTGCACAACGCGCTCAACCTCCTGCTCAACGACTTCGAGAGGGAGCAGTTTATTCACTGCCTCAACGTCTACCACTCCAAACGCAACGTCTACGACCTGGTGCAGACGCTCAAAGTCATCCTCAACGCCCCGAGCAAAAGGCAACTTCTGCCCATGCTGCGGCTGGTCATCCCCCGCTCGGACCAGCTCCTGTTTGACCAGTACACCTCGGAGGGCCTCTACCTAAAATCGGATTTAGCGGCAAGCAACGGGAGCCCCGAACCGCCGGCAGACTTGCCCAGCGCCAGCCCGACCCCCCCGGGGCATTTCTCGCCCACTAACCTCCCCGAGTCCCAGGTGGCGCTGCGCGGCTCCCCGGACAGCTTCAGCACCAGCAGCGAGGGGACAGCTCCCCTCGTGCCGCTGCTCGGGAGAAACTTTGTCCACGAGCCTCCGGGGGAGCTGAGGCAGGTGACCATGAAGCGGCACAAGAGCAACGAGGGTCTGGGGTTCAGCATCCGCGGGGGCTCGGAGCACGGGGTCGGGATCTATGTGTCTCTGGTGGAGCCGGGGAGCCTGGCGGAGAAAGAGGGGCTGCGCATCGGCGATCAGATCATGAAAGTCAACGACAAAGTGTTCGACAAAGTCACACACGCTGAGGCAGTGAAGGTAAGTTTGTGTGTGTGGTTGGTTGTGTGTGTGTGTGTGAGAGAGAGAGAGAGAGAGAGAGAGCGCGCTCATAAACACAGAGACAATCTATACAGGTTGACTGTTAAACACATGAGGCAGTAGGGATTTAGCCCCTCCTTCCTTCCCATAGAGGATATAAATCAGCAGCCCGCAGCATTTAAATGAACTGGCACGAATGGCAGGATCATGGGAGCTGCTGGCGCTGGCTCGGTCCGCATGACCCCGCGTCTCCCGTGTATAATCAGCCTGCCTGCCTGAAGTTAATTATGCATTTGGCCTCGGTGTCTGAAATTGACCCCTTGAAGCTAACAAGCCCTGATTTGTTGAGGGGAATTAATGTTGCTGGCCATGACAATGGCTATAGCGGCGAATTCGTTGTCGGCGAGCAATGTATTGCAGCGCCGTCTTGTAAACTACACTACTCCCAGGAATCAGGTAACTGGACACTTTGACAGCGGCTGGTAACCATAGGCCAGAGGGGGAGGTCCGCCCCTCTGCCCCGGAGGTATAAACTCAGAATAAAGACTTAAAGCTGACCACTGTAGGCCTATGTTGTCAATGCTATTGAGCACAAAGGAGCCTATTAGCAAATGAGGTAATAAAAGAGTATGTCTGATTTGTGTATAGTGCAGATTCATTATAGAAACCTTGTGAGGACCTTGGTTTTATGAGCTGCTATGAGCTGTCTGTGGTGCTGAAAATCGTGGAACTCTTTCTCTCTCTCTCTCTCTCTCTCTCTCTCTCTGTCTCTCTCCCTCTCCCTCTCTCTCTTTCTCCCTCTCCCTCTTTCTCTCTCTCTCCCTCTCTCTCTCTCTCCCTCTCTTTCTCTCTCCCTCTCCCTCTCTCTCTCTCTCTTTCTCTCTCTCTCTCCCTCTGTCTCTGTCTTTATCTCTCCCTCTCTCTCTTTCTCTCTCCCTCTCTCTCTCTCTCTCTCCCCCTCTCCCTCTCTCTCTCTTTCTCTCTCTCTCTCCCTCTCCCTCTCCCTCTCTCTCTTTCTCCCTCTCCCTCTTTCTCTCTCTCTCCCTCTCTCTCTCTCTCCCTCTCTTTCTCTCTCCCTCTCCCTCTCTCTCTCTCTCTTTCTCTCTCTCTCTCCCTCTGTCTCTGTCTTTATCTCTCCCTCTCTCTCTTTCTCTCTCCCTCTCTCTCTCTCTCTCTCCCCCTCTCCCTCTCTCTCTCTTTCTCTCTCCCTCTCCCTCTCTCTATCTCTCTGTCTCTCTCTGTCTCTCTCTCTCTTTCTCTCTCCCTCTCTATCTCTCTCAATTCAATTCAATTCGCTTTATTGGCATGACAGTTTACAATGTTGCCAAAGCATCAAGATAAATATCAATTTTATATCATAAATCTTATTATATCTATATTATCGTATTTTATATTAGCGATCTTATATTATCTGTCTCTCTCTCTCTCGCTCTCTCTCTCTCTCTCTCTCTCTCTCTCTCTCTCTCTCTGTCTCTCTGTCTGTGTCTCTCTGCACCCCCCAACTTGTTTTTACCTCCCACTTTTTTCCCCACTACTCTCCTTTACGCTTCGCTTTCTTGAACGTGCTCATGCACACACATTACCGGGATTCACAGTTTAATATAACTCCTCTTCCCAGGCATTTTCCAGGCAGTTACATTCAAAAGTGTTGTGTAGCAATGAAATACGTCAGCAGCACCGCCTAGACATAAGTGCCAGGTATTCATAAGCGGCTTAATTTTGAGAATTACGATGGGTTGTCCATAGTTGAAAGGTCAGCAGTTCGATCCCTGCAACAGCCGTCTGTCCTGCCAAAGTGTCCTTGAGCAAGACACAGAGCCCCCATGTGCTCACACACTGTACAGTAAGTTCCTCTGCATAAGACTGTCAGCTAAATGCCAAACCTTTAAAATGTAAAGTGATAAGGCTACTGTCCCTTTATTCTGAGACTGAGACAACTCTCCAGACCAACTGCTTTCACAAGTCTGCAGCAGTACTCAAAGTTTGAATGCGTAACTTATTTGGTGTCGATGCCTTTTGATTGTTGTTATTGTGAATGAGCTATTGGAGAGGGAATTTTGCGGGTGAGGCTCCTTTCAGTTTTCACTGAGTGCATGTCATTGTTAATTTAAGCGACTTTTCATAGATGATGTAAGACTAAATAAAGACTAAACTGCACCTACTACTACTACTCCTATTACTATGCCTCCTACTAGTACCACTGCATTTATTCTTACTTTGACTTCTACTATTACTACTATTCCTACTACTACTAATACTACTACTACTGCTGCTGCTACTGCCACTTCTACTGCTACTACTACTACTACTACTACTACTCTTACTAGTACTACTACAACTCCTATTACTACTACTACTACTATTACTACTACTACTCTTACTAGTACTACTACAACTCCTATTACTACTACTACTACTAGTAGGCCTACTACTCCTACTACTACTAGAACTACTACTCCTAATACTGTTCCTACTACTATTACTATTACTGCTACTACTCCTACTACTAATAGTACTACTACTACTACTACTACTACAAGGCCTACTGAAAATGAAATGTAATGTGTATGTAGATAACTGTAGAACTGATATTAGTGTTGTACTACACATGGCATGAACAGCATGTCCCTGAAAAATGTTATTTGAATCACAATTTTTCATTTTTGGACTAAAAGTGGCGTCTTGCCTCAGCTAACAGGGAAGATGTCCCTGACCTGAGGTGAAATGCCTCTGGGGGTAATTAATTATTGAGTCCAGTCATTTGCATGCCTTCTCAGTTTAGTCTAAATGTTATTACAAGCTGTTATTACAAGCTCTAAGACCCACTACCTACTACTACTACTCCTATTACTATGCCTCCTACTAGTATCACTGCATTTACTCTTACTTTGACTTCTACTACTACTACTATTCCTGCTACTACTAATACTACTACTACTGCTGCTACTGCCACTTCTACTGCTACTACTACTACTACTACTCCTACTACTAGTACTACTCCTACTACCACTGCTACTGCAAGTACTACTGCTTCTACTACTACCACTACTACTACTACTACTACTACTACTACTACTACTTCTACTATTACTAGTACTACTCTTACTAGTACTACTACAACTCCTATTACTACTACTACTACTAGTAGGCCTACTACTCTTACTACTACTAGAACTACTACTACTATTACTGTTCCTACTACTATTACTATTACTGCTACTACTCCTACTACTAATAGTACTACTAGTACTACTACTACTACAAGGCCTACTGAAAATGAAATGTAATGTGTATGTACATAACTGTAGAACTGATATTAGTGTTGTACTACACATGGCATGAACAGCATGTCTCTGAAAAATGTTATTTGAATCACAATTTTTAATTTTTTAACTAAAAGTGGCATCTTGCCTCAGCTAACAGGGAAGATGCCCCTGGCCTGGGGTGAAATGCCTCTAGGGGTAATTAATTATTGAGTCCACTCATTTGTATGCCTTCTCAGTTTAGTCTAAATTTTATTCCAAGCTCTAAGACTTCTAACTGTTTATATAAGCACTAAAAACCATATTTATCATTAATTATCAATAGTTGTTACAGTAATTCCCTAGTCCTTAGACAACATACCAAGATATTGTCAAATATTTTAATATTAAAATATGCGCCATTTGAATGCATTTCAGATCTTGCTTTAATCATCCCGACTCAATACAGCATTCTTATCTTATAAAATGTACTGCCGCTTTATAACCTGCAGGTGACCAGAGACGTTGTCGGCTTTGAAAACAGATCATTGAATTTAAACTGCTGACACAATTCATAGATGAAATGTCACCTTTGAATAAGCCTTTGTCTGCACAGTCTCCCTGAGCCACTTGTGACAGCTATCACATCTTTTCCACTCTCCAGCACTAACTGAACCCAACAAGAAGGAGGCTTTTTAACCACAATGCATTCATGATGAATCTGTAATTATTTGAAAATGTACTCTGCTGGATTTATTACACACCAGCTTATACAAACCATTTGATCAATTAGATAAAGTAGGCTATAGATAGAATTTTGAGCTGTTTGATTTTAATAGCAGTTAACTATCCCATAATGATTGCCGGGTAAATTGTGCCAAAGAATAAGCAATTCTAGTTTGTTTATCCCTCCTTTGTTCCATTACTACTATTAATAATAATGGTAACCAACAATAATAATGAGGAGAAGAAGAAGAAGCAGCAGAAAAAGAAGAAGAAGATATCTAGCTATTTAGCCTTCACAATCATTTTTGCATGAGCCCAACAAGCTAGTGGGAGCCAAATGTCTTTTCAGTAACATGTCCTCAGTGTTGCGAGCTGGTGACCCAACTTTGGCTAGCACAGTTAATAACAAACCAATCAGTAGCTAATGGGCTAGCAGTAGCTAATTGGTTGAACTGTGAGGTCAGGTAGCAAATACAGGGACAATGCTTTTAACAAGCAGCAATGGCTGAAAAACAGATTCATGAAACACGTATTCACAGTTGACCCCAAGGCATGTCTTTCAGCTAAAGTGGCCATTGCAATTTATAAAATTGCTCAATAAACTGACACACTGTTCCACTGCTATGTAGCAAATGATACTTCAAGTATTACATGAACAACCCAGTGAAAGATGACATAAGAATCAAATCAATATGAATGTGCCATGTAGGTGGGACAACCTCTTGTAACTTACATTATGAATTGATTATAAACCAGAGTTCATGGACAGTGTCACTGCTTTTTAACCAGAGTGGGTGCATTTTTACATTTATTTCGCTTTTCATGTTTTCATTTTTTCTCAGAATAGAACAAAGATGTAGAAAAATGGAGAGAACCTGAAAGACCCAGGATCCCCCCCCGCCTCCTCCCAACACACACACACACACACACACACACACACACACACACACACACACACAAATAACAAATCACACAAATAACAAATCACAATTCCCTCACAAAATTAGGCTGTAAATAACTCCATGTAAGTTATTTTGTTTCCAGCACATTTCTCATTTCCACTGTTTTTCTCCCCGCTGTATACCTCTGCTTAGGCTTAATCTGCCCCACTTTGGTAAACCTGTGTTGCCTGATGACTTTAGGGATGGCATCTGAACGCAGTCGATTGTGGTTTGGCTCAGGGGACGAGTCAAGGGCTTACAGCTGTCTGTCTCTCTCTCTCTCTCTCTCTCTCACTCTGTCTGTCTGTCTCTCTCTCTCTCTCTCTCTTCATCCTAAGAGCCTGCCTTGGCCCAAGTCCCTAGAGTCTCTGCCAAGGTGAGCTACCCAGTCAGCATTTAGAACTTTTTTTTTTGGATCATCTTTTCCATGGTGGGCTGGGCAGCGAGCAGCAGAAGATGTGATGGGATGGGAATAGGGACATAAATCATGCTGTTTTGGAGCCAGAGCTACACCACCGATAAGACGTGTGGTCTAGTCTCACCGCCACCCACAGACGACTGCCTGTCTTTCCAACTCTTTAATATGATTGGTCTCGGTCAGAGAGAGTGAGGGAGGGAGAAAGAAAGAGAGGATGATGAGAGAGAGAGACAGAGACGAAGAGCAAGAGAGAGGAGGACGCAAGACAGAAAAAGTGCTGCCCTCCTCGGTTGACTTATTTTTTCTTTCTTCCTTTCTCCGTCTTTCTACTGCTTTTACACCCGCTTAATATTTGCAGACGTAGTTATGTGTTTTTGGGACAGTTGGTGCCTTGGCCAGGCTTCTTAAGGACCAGAGGGTGACGGGATTAGAAAAGTTAAAAACACGGCGACTCTAAATTCACTCGGTCGACACCTGGGCCGGTGCCAAGCACACTGACATGCAAACACTTGGCCGCCAGTCAGAGAAATGGAGGCTGAGGTGGCTTGGAGCAGCTTTGTAGACTGCTAATGGCTGCTCTGTTGATTAGAAAGTAGGAGGGAGATAGAAATCTCGTTAAACTAGAGGAGGGTATTAATTGGTTCATGGCTTGTAGCTGATTCCATAGTAGGTTTGTCTGGTTTGTTGTTGTCAACATGTATACCTGTAACAGAGCATCTGCTGTTGGGAGTGTGCAGCTGCTCAGCCCAAAATCTGGCGGGGCTCTTTAAAAATCTCTCTTCCATTTGGCAACCGGTGTTGTCCACACATGGGTAGTTACATGGAGTTATTTACAGACTAATTTTGTGGGGGATTTGTGATTTGTTATGTGTGTGTGTGTGTGTGTGTGTGTGTGTGTGTGCCCGCGCATGTTACTGTAATTCATTTTCAGTCCTCATGTTTTTCTCTCTGTCTGTGGATCTGGAAGGGCTGAACAATACTGACAAAAATCGTGTTGTGATGATTTGACAGAATATTGCAATTGCGAGTTAAACTGCAATTCACATTATCACAAGTTTCTCTTATCGTAATTTTTTTAGAACTTTAAAATTGTTTAAAGAAAAGTGATTTTGTTAAAAAAAAAAAAAAAGTTGTCAGTAGGGCTGGGCAATAATTCAATACTATCGTTTATCATCTTTCAGTGGAATCATATCGTGATGATATGAAGATATTTTAATATCGTGACACATATTTCTGCTGTCTAAAGTGATGATGACAAGCAAATTTTACTTAAAAACTCTCATAAAATGAGGTATGGTAGGAATATTATTTGAAAATTTCAGTTTTGTTTGACATCACACCTAACATTACCATTTGGTTCAATGAGATGAACATTAATTTGATTATTTAACATGATTTTGCATACATGAACCATATTGTGATATATATTGATATCGAGAAAAATCCTTATGATTATCATGATATTGATTTCAACCATATTGCCCAGCCCTAGTTGTCAGTGTGCAGGATTTATTGAGTTTTAGTATGATGAAAGGTTTTTGCCAATATTGTACTTCGTAGTACAATATTGTAGTACAGTACAATATAGTACAGTATTGTACTATTGTACTTGATTCATGGACCAAAGATTACCCAGGGCTTTCAGTTTCTAAACACCATTGGACGCCTCTCTCTTTTAAGAAATTAATTGCAGCCTCTGCTATTTGGAAATTGCAGAAGTTCATGTTGCGATTTCGATTTTTTTTCCGGTTAGGCTAATTGTTCATCTCTAGGATCTGGGGATCTAATCACCAATCAAGACAGACTGAATCTTGCCTGACTTGCTGACTAAGCATTACCATGACCAGCCTATGATCAATGAGGGACAGTGCTCTTGGGCTTGACCTTTTGGGTTTGTGTTTACAAGCTGGTGTGTGTGTATGTATGCAGTAAGAATGAGCAGATAGGTCTAGAAAGAATGACATTCAACAAAGACGTTCTGAGTGCATCTGTCCCTGAAGTACGCGGTCAGCAGTAGCCTAAAGGTATCGGAAAGGTTAGGCAACTGTGTGCTGGGGAAATCTGGTCAGGTCTTTCTCTTCCTTCCCAACTCTTAGCCCCCAACTCCATTGGCCAACAGTAGAAGACCGGGCTCGGACTGGGTAGCTCCCCAGTGTAATGTGTGTCACTGTGTGAATGTGAAGCAGGACATTGCTAAAACAAAAGAAGCATGCATGCTCAGCAGAGCTTCCCTGGATAAAAAAAATGCTCAAAAAAACACAAGCCCAACAAGTGGAATACTTGTTTTTTTGGCCTGTTTCGGTCCTGAATCCATTTTTTTTTTAGAAGCGATGACAACCAATTTTTTTACACAAACACTTTCCAGGGGTTTCAAATGGCATTCTTTATCACAAGAGGGTCATTTATAGGAGTATGTGTGCACTCGTACAAATCATAGTGTGTTGGCCACACTATGATTTGTATGAAAGCTGCACCTTTTAAGTGCCCAGAAGAATTCAATCGCCATTAGAGAAAGTCACATTTCCCTTGTAGAGAATCCATCCCGTTGAAGTGTAAACGTTGCAGGAACAGCACTGGGCTCTGTTCTTGATTTAGTAAAGAGAGCTTTGGCTGGCTCTCAATTATTCCCTGTTGTAAAGCTTTGTAGTGTTATTGAAGTCCAAGCTTTTTTAATCTCTTTTTTTTTTTTTTAGCTCAGCACTTGTTGCTGTATAGTAAGGCAGAGTCTATTTGGCTTTTTTATCACTGGAAGTATTAATGAGAATTGTTTCTGAGCCCTGCAAAGTGTGTACAGGGACAAGAAACAATTATAAGTGTTTTCTGGCAATTTCTTGGTTTCCCATAATAATAAACATAATATAACAACACAAAAACACAGTTAATGCAGGTGTTGGTCACAATAGACTCGGTTTTCAGTCTGAATAGATCAGTAATGGGTATTGGACAGTTTAACCTAACCTTCATTCATTTCATTCAGCTGTCACAATTAAGTTAAGTGCAGTTCATTCCATTTAATTTCAGATCATTATCACTGGTTTAGTGATATCTCAAGAAATAGCAATTCTCGTTTTTTCGTCTCATAATTAGTTCCCATGTTATTAACTTTTCATGAATTTGTTCTCTGGTTTTCTAGTGTATTATATCTCAGGATAATTATGTGCTTTATGCAGTATGCCGCCATAATCTAAAGCTGACATTAAGGTCGACTGCAAATTATTATTTTTTTTATCATAGATTTCATTGTCATTGCTAATTTCTATGCCTTGCTTTGTTGTGAATGATAACCAGTCTGTTCAGCACAGACACGGTTGTTAAAGTTACTAATGACCTTTACCTTGCTTCTGACTGCTCTATTGTAAATCTTTTAGATCTTAGTGCAGCTGTAAAGCACTTTGTAACATTTGTTTTTTAGTGCTATACAAATACATCTTATTAATCAGTGATTCTCTGTTATCTGTTGCTCCAGCAGAGACGATTGGATAATTGTGTTTTTTTCTCTCTCCATTCACTGCCATTGTGCGGCGAAACAGGTCTGAAAATCACACTTCAAACAAAGCAGATTCTGACAATACATTAAAAAAAAAACTGTCCAATAGGCTACCCATTACTGATCTATTCAGACTGAAAACTGAGTCTATTGTGACCAACACCTGCATTAACTGTTTTTTTTTCTATAAATTTCTTAGAAGTCTTCGATGTTTATTTGTTTTCTGCATTAGTGTGTCAGTAGACTGCCGTTTATTGTGAATTTTTGATATTCAGAAACTTTTCATTTCATTAGTTTTGAAAGCATCTTCGCTTTATGGATTTCTTTGACATAAGAAGACATGCCTAAGACTTTTGCACAGTACTGTATGTCTATAAAATCTTTATGTTTATTAAACCTTTCAGTTTGAACTAGTGTAACACTGAAATCCGGTCTTAGGAAACTTATGCCGAAGGATATATTGTCAAAATCTGCTTTATTCACGTTTATGTGCTAGAAGTGTGATTTTCAGACCTGTTCCTCCATACAATAGCAGTGAATGGAGAGAGAAAAAAATGCAATTCTCCAATCTCTACCGGAGCAACAGGTAACAGAGAATTGCTGATTTTGGTGTTATATCATGACCAGGAAGCTACACAACCCAAGGTACTACCAAAGTTCACCATCAGTTTAAGTGCTATACAATGCTATACACCTTATTCTTATTCTTATAATGGGACTCTGCACAGTTCCATGCAGTCTCTATGAGCAAAGTGAGCGGGTCCCACTATCCTGTCCTTCAAAAACTGCTCCTGATGTGCCCTTGAGCAAGACACTTAACGCTCAACTGCTCCAGTGGCCGACAGTAATAGACTGGGCTTGTACTGGCCAGCTTCCAGGTGTGACTGTGTGTAACTGCATGAAACAAGGCATGAAACAAATCTGAGACCACGGATCTCTCGATTTTCCAAAAAAAAAAAAAAAAAAAAAAGTGGGCATGTTGCATTCAGGTGGGGAGAAACCAGCTGCCCCAAGTGGGGTAGTGCAGGTATCACAGGGTTTTATTCATGAGGAAGGGTAGATTGTGAGATTGGCCATCAGTTAGGGATGGGACGATATGCTTATCTCACGGTTCGATATGCGGTGTGTGGTTTACGATTCAATACAACCACGATACGATGTAATAAATAAAAGTTCAATGACAACAAAGTCTGACTGTGCAGAATTATGTTTATTTCTGTTCCATAAATCTTTCTAGCAGTGGCACTGACTTGCTAGAATGTAAACAACAATTTTGAAAATGTCATTACAAAGTGAAAATGATATAATTAGGATGGAGAGCTTGTGAAATTGTGATGGTCAAGCCGTCTCATTTGTGATTACTACAGCAGAATAAAACTGAGCTCATATCGCGATTCATTTTTCTGCCCCAAAATACATATTGTCATATTTTCGTATTGCTATATATTGAATTTCAATATATCGTCCCATCCCTACCGTCGGTTGGGTGCTTTGGCTGCAGTAACGCCGGCATTGTGTTTTTAAAGTGGTAAAGAGAGAGCTCAGCCATAAAGCAAAGTAAATGGAAGGAAAAGAAAAGCAGAACGAAAAATGGATGCATGGATGGACGGATGCTCCACAAGCCTTCCCCAGATAAGTAAGGTTATAAAAATCTAGACGTGTACGGCGTTCTTCCCGACAGATCCCGCCCAGCCTCATCTCGCATTCCAGCAAATGAAAGCGCCCAAAGTTTTCTCCAGTTCCATTCCTCTCTGTAATTACGAGGTGAAATATTTATAAATTGCTTTAATTAAGTGGGCGGAGGCTAATTCCGACTGCCTTTGTGTTGTGGCATGCGGTACTGATGAATATTGAAGTGTTTACTGGCGGCGGAGGATTGACGAAGACTAAGAGGGAGATGATGGAGGCCCCGGCCGGGAGAGTCCTGATCACAATTTATGTAGGCACAGCCAGGGGGGAGGGCATCTTTAAGCCATCATTTTTCTCTCTTCCTCATGTTTTCTGTTTCCCTCATTCCCGTACGCATCTTTCTCTGTCTCTCTCCTCTTTCCTCCTTTTTTTTGATCAAATACAAAAACACATACGTCTCTTTCTCCCCTACCTGTCCTGACAGAAGATGATAGCTTTTCCCTTTTTCGCTTGGTACTCACTTTTCAATAGTCCTGGATTAGACACACCCCCCATCCACGAACATGCCCCCTATATTAGCAACTACACACACACACTCACACACACACACACCCACACAAAGTTTAGTCCTCTGAACCATTCTGTTCATGGTGCTAAATCGAAAATCTCTCCATCTCTCTCTCCCTCTTTACCTCCTTTTCTGGCTTTGCGTCAACGATCTCACCGTTTCGTCCATCTTGAGGCGGAGTTTATATTCTCCTCCCGGTTCACCCACCTGGGGTCTCTTAGACAGATTTGCCCGCCAAAGTGACTCTATTGTAACGGTCTAATTGCTTTACAATGGAGCCGCCAAACGCTTCAGTTCACGGGGAAGGTGTCCCCAATCCATCACCTGGTCTCCACAGCACTAAATCACTGGAAGTAGCCATTAATATCCAGTCAATGAGCTGAATCCCTCCATTTCTGGTCACTTCTGTCTGCTGCTGGGATATGACTTGTTCTATTAGTCCCCTGAGTGCTCTGAGTTTTACAGACATCAATTCATAGAGGCTTCAATCGCCACTAATGTGAAAATGAAGTCATCTGAACTTGCAAGGTTCCTATGCAAGTCCAAAAAGTATGAAAGGGGCTTGAAGAGATTGGGAATGACACTGAAAGTGAGGAGAAGTATAAAAAAATATCAGCTCTGATACACATTTTATGTGTTGTTGCAGCCCGGTGTGCCATATATTGCAGTATCTGTTGTGAAGAATCTTTTTCTGCTATAGAAATAGACAATATAGTGTAGTGGAGAAATTGCCCAGGCTCTCCCAGCAGACGTCACACTAAAACCTTGACCCAATCCATTAAAGAGGCTGTGACTGGGATAAAGTGTGGCATTTTGAAATGAAAAGTGTATAGGATATTGATATGTGACATTGTTGGGAGTTGAGCGAGTGTGTTAAACAAAGCAATGTGTTCTTCTAAAGGGAAGTTTGCCACTGGGTGATGACTGATGGAGTGTCTCAGCGATGCCCTCTAGACTGGAGCTCTTTATACGCTGTAGCTTGATGGCTTTGATCATAGGTAGTACCACCAGCGTACGGCTGACCTGACCTCAGAATGGATTTATGGTTGAATAGAGCTCGCAGGGTTTTCTCTAAGGCGCCGTCTCAACCATCGTGGGGATCATGAGACTGCAGGAGGTCTGCTCTGAATATCAATGAGGATTTGCAAGGTTCAGTGTTACCTTGGTTTTGTCTGTCTCTCTGTGACAGGTACGAGTTTGAGTCGGGGGCTAGGAGAGGTGCGCGCACACACCGTACACTTTGCCCAAGCGCCCGTGCACGCAAATTCCCAGCCGCCCACATAAGTTCACATACGCCATGCTCGGCATACACACATATACAACTGCTTACACACATACACACACACACGCGGCGGTGATTCATATCCTGCTCAGAGGGAGAAGCAGGGTGTCGTTAGAGAGATATAGAGACGTTTCTGGAGTGACAGACAGAAACATGATAAGTGGTAATCCCTTACATTCATATACGGATATGATGTGATACAACTTTATTTGTCCCCGCGGAGAAATTCATTTCTGGGCAATTCAGTTATTCACACTTCATAGACACACACACACACACACACACACACACACACACACACACACAAAGGTCATAATATAAAATGAGTACTCTACTCATGCATACAAAGGTTAATGGTTATGGCTTACTTTTATTTTCTCCATTGGGAGAAATACAGCATGTTCCATTCTTCGTCTCACTTTGTTGTTGGTTGTAGTTCTGTGGTTATTTGTGTAAGCTGTAGGTTGTACTGTACACACACTCAGACACAAACACACAGACACACACACACACACACACACACACACACACACACAGTCAGGCATGTTTGCTCTCAGCCATTCACTGCCTGATGCAAGCATCCATTTAACGATTGCTCTACAGGAGGAGGGTGAGGAAGAGGAATTTAATAAGAGTTGCGTAAGCAGAATGGGAGACGATTTGAATAATCTCCTCCCGAGAAAAGGACTTCCTGGGAAGTTGTGAAGTTCTCTGATGTGCGGGAGTTATCGGCATGGGAGGGGAGACGAGCGCCGGGACTCTTCAGAGGAGAGCGACGGGGTTATGTAAATCACAAGGGGTGTAGTGAAAATCATTATAATAGCATATACTGTTGATCACTTACATGGGAAGATAGCAACCACCGGCAGAAACCAAATCCCCTTTTGTGTGTCTGCGAGATTACAGTCTTCTCTTTAAAACAGACAGAGAAAGGATCCGTGGTGAGCGGTTAGTGGGCTGCGGGAGTTCCAGATGTCTCTTTTATCCGTCGAACCACCGGAGAGCAGCCCTGCCGGTCATTTGATACCGTGGAGCTGTCTCACCTATCTCCTGCCTACACACACACACACACACACACACATACACCTCCGTCCTCCACACCATCTGTTGTCCACCACTGTTGACTCTTTCAACACCTTTAAACGGAAGAGAAAAGATGCATAAAACCAAGGAATAGTGAAAAAAAGAGGCGTCTCGAACGTGGGAGGAGGTGTTAAGAACAATGTGCGGTAGAGAGAAAACCAGCTCCGTCTTTGTTGCAGTGCAAGGTGTGCATCTGCATCGATGCATGTAATTATTTGATAAGGTATTGATTCCAAGCATAACTAACGCACGTAATGGCCAATCATAGTGCACTTTTATCCCCTGGAGGTACGTGATTGGCTGCCCCAGCCTGATGAGGGTTTCTGAGTATAAATAATTGAGGAGGAGAGAGCATTCTCACTTTCTTGTCAGTACAGTCGTGGTCGGTGGCAGAGGGATTCACGTTTATTTGTGTTCACTTCAGTCTAGACTCAAGTCGATGTGTGTAGTCCTGTGCAGCAGATCAGAATTAATGTAAAGGGATTCCCACATGGAAAAGGCAAAAATCTAACTCTAAACTGTAATCACTCAAACTGCAAAAAGGAGGTAAATTGTCAGTATGTCAATCCAAATGTCTCAGACACTGACACTCGCTTCAATGCTGAAATGTTTCTTTAAATAAATTATCAAACCATTTAACTTTTGGCATCATTTTGAGGGCAGGAAAACCTTAACATGAACTCTGGAATATGACAAAAAAAAGAAAGAAAAAAACTCAGAGAGAGCCTTTTGTACTCGTTTTTTTTTTTTTCACCTTTTCCATCCATTCTCTGCAGCCATTTTATCAAATTGTTCTCACTCTCTGGCTTTCTATTCCGCTTGCCCCGTCTCTCTCTCTCTCTTTCTGTCAGTCACTCCCACTCCTTCTGGTGATCAGAGTACATGTAACCTGCACACATACCCACAAAACACAAAACTATGATTTTCCATGATTTTCCATATAGCAAAGGGATACCATTTGTTCTGCTGGTTTTCACAGAGAGGTGTATAAAAAAACAACAACAGATGCACACAGGCACACGTGCATGTACACACACATACACAGTCAAACCATGCAGTGTGCATATCAAACAGGTGTGTGCACTAATACACACCGATACAGTACAATCTCCTGATGTATTGGGGACTAATGTAATGTACCAGGCAGTGCAGTGAAAAGCCATTAGAGTGTGAGGGTCATTGACTGGTGGAGATGTGTTTGCCCTCACTATGATTGTATTTTGGATATTACTATGGCTTGAACGGAGTCAAGCCTGATCCACAAAACCGCTCCACAGCCAGTCAGCAAAATTCCATATCCTTATGAGGCCTTGCAAATATTTGCTGGCTCATCCCAGCAAAGATAATTGATCCTCTCTCTCTCTCCCTTCCTTACAGCATTTAACAGCACCTGGTGTCCTCTGTTATGCCCTTCATGGGAGCTCCCCTCTCTGATTGTGCTAATGTTGCAGTGTCGCATCCACCAGTTACTTTCTTCTTTTCAGTTCTTCTATTTCCAGCGTCTGGGACTCTATTTTCACACATGCTAAGTCCAAAGCTGTTGGTTCTGGTCTTGCATCGTAATCGTGGCATTGAACCAGCAATCCGACGTCCATCTCTTCCTCTCCTGGCCGCCGTGTTCGCTCCCAAATATTTGGTCTGGCTCCCGGCAGAGAGTAGTTGTTCCACCCTGAATGATATCTGTGGGGATGGAAAGTCTGCTACAGACAGCTGTGGTCCTCAAAATGACCATTTCCCCATGTCTCACATTATGTATCAAACTTTTTTTAAAGTTACATCTTTTGCAAACTTCCCAGACACTGCGCATTGAGGTGCATGGCAGAAATTACTGTTACGATTCTACGATACTTTACTTGTCTTGTAGACATTTTTCACTTCTTGCAAATATGTAGCTATATATGAAAATTCAACAGTGCACGTTAATTAAAAGTCACCATTGTCAGACTTTCTGACCGGAACTTTTGGGACTTGTTTTCCGGTTTGCTGACGTAACAACATTGACGTAACATTGTTTGGCACGTGAACCATCTCCACTAGAGTTACAGGTGTCATTCATGCTAACAAGGACTAGCTCTCTCTGAGTATAAGTCTCTACCCAATCTCAAAGCAATGAATCCTACACTTGATACACATAATATATATATGCAGTGCTGATGGAAGCTAATACAAAAGCACATTAGCATTCCTAGTACCAGAGGACTGGACTGAACTGAAATTTGCCATGAGCTTTATTCAGCATGCTCAATGGTTATGTGGATTTAGTTGATGAGATGGGATGATGGAACAATTAACTTGTTTCTTGTACAGTGTGTGTGTGTGTGTGTGTGTGTGTGTGTGTGTGTGTGTGTGGGGTGGTGATGGTTTGATGGATTGGGGCTTAGCGAGACGGCTGGAATGACAAAAATATTTAACTTTGCAAGAGGCAGCAATGGAAGTGGAAGTGCACATTTCCACGCTGTCTTCTGTGATTTCAGAGCAGCGAGTGTTTAATGTGGGTGTATGCAGTTGAACTTCATTGTGCAATGTGCCATACTTTAACAAGGCCCTTCATGGTAGCACCCTCTCTTCATGCTACACCATTTTCAATGCTTCCAGTCTGATCACCGCCTGCATGTCTGGAAATGTGTTTGTGGGTTGGTGTTAGCTGATAGCTCCACACAACCGATCTGTGCATTTGCAATTTAAATATGAAAAATGGATTTTATGTAAAATACAGCTGAGTCAAAAGGGCTTTACTCTACATGGTTAGATAACTTTGCTAAATTCCCATTTCAGGTAGTCATGCCAGCGTATTAACTCCCATTCAAAAAACATTTTCTCCACTTCATGTTTTTCTGTTTATTAAATCATGGGAATTGAGGCTGATCTCTGCCCGCGCTGAGATACAGAGGCAATTTCCCCGAGAAGGAGAGCATGAGTGTGTGGGGTCTGGGAGAGATTGAAGACTGAAGGACAATTGGGGGTGCCATCACATAATTCGCCCTTATACTGTAATACCATTTGAGGTGAAGCCCCATCTAATATCTCTAACATGGCCCCTATCAGACTATCAGACATCGAAGCACCAGCTCTATCCAGATTGGTACATGGAGGCAGCGGAAATATGAGTAGCATTAATTCCCCTGTGCATTAATTCCCCCCAGGGTCAGCCTAAGCCTAAGTGTATTCATTATGAGTTCCAGTATGGCTCAGATTATGATGCCAAAGGGTGACAAGGTGGCTTGTTTAAAGACTTAAAGCCATACGGATGGGATAATTGATTCCGTGTCGTGGGGAGATTAATATTATTTTGCATTTGGATTGTTTCTGGTCGAGATGCGTGCAGATGCGTATATTAAGAAAAGGATCGTAGGGCTAGGAGAGGTGGAGAGGAGGAGGATGGGGTGGAAAAGTGAATTGAGAGAGATGAGAAGGAAGGGAAGAGGGGGGGGGGGGGGGGGGAAGAGGGACAGTAGGTGATTGAGCCGGACTTTTCTGTCTGTCCATCCACGGCTGGTATGTTTTGTCACAATTCAATACACAATTATCACCGATGTCCTGGTCAGTCCTCTGTGTGTCCTCTGGTGATGTGATCCATGTGATCTCTGGAGAGGGGTGGAATTAAGTGAGAGACAGAGAGGGAAAGAGGAAGAGAGAGAAAGAGGGAGAGAGGGAAAAGTATGTGTGATTGATTATTCTTTGCTGAGAGCAGGCTAACAGATATGTCAATAAACTATTCAGGTTTTCATTAAAGGACTTTTTATTTATGAATCTTAAGTCTGGTATTAGTCATTGCTCATTTCAAGAGGATTTAAATTAGAGGTGCATCAATAGTAATCTGTAGTATCTGGATCAGCATCTATACAAGATCAGATTTATTAGGTATAACCTACTGCACTGTTTGTTTTTTTTATCAACCCTGCTGGTCCCACTGGTGGGTCCATCATTACCAAAGCATGTTGTGTGGCCAAGCTTTGTTCAAACCTACAGAACTTTATTTTAAATTCTAGTCATGATCCTAAGGTTGCCAAAGATACTAAATATGTCAGGCTGAATTAGAGGGAAATGTGTATAAAGTGATTCACAAGCATCTAGATTTTTTTCTATTTGATGTAATGGTGCAGCCATAAAAAATGGCACCTTGGGTTTGAATATTTCACTCAATATAAGTGTGCTATAGCTTCAATGAAGCGTTGGAACGAGCAGATACTGAATATATATGTAACAGTGTCATACAGTATGGAAAAAAAAAATCTAACTTTGAAGTTACTTAAGGGGAAATTTAAGGGGAAATTCAGGGTGCAATGGGAATAATGAGAAACTCTATACTCTAACCCAGTGGTTCCCAACCCAGTCCTCAAGGACCCCCTGTCCTGCAAGTTTTTATTCCATCTTTACTCTTGCACACCTGATCCCAATGGGGCCTACACACTTTCATGCTGCTCTGTTCAGGTAGATCTGTCTCTACCAATCAGCATTAAGACCTTAACTGGATCAGGTGCGCAAGAGTAGAGCTGGAACCAATACTTGCAGGAAAAGGGGTCCTTGAGGACTGGGTTGGGAAACACTGCTCTAACCTATATTATGCAGCTGTCTTTCTGTTTCATTATCTCTTATTGTTACTTTTTATTTGATAGAGAATTGTTATACAATGATCAGTGCATAATTTGATCAAATGCATAATTGATGCACTTATTTCTGTAATTGTTTTATAATATGCCAGTACTAGGGGGCATGAAGTGTTAGTTTAGTAGCACTCAGATTGGTACTTGTATCATATCACTTGTGAAAAATTGGCATTGGTGAACCTTGAATTTAAGTTATTGCAAAAGGGAGGGAAAAAGTAGGGACCTACTGATATAATACCGCATTCCCAAGTCACAAGGTCCTTTATAATGCTTGGCTTGCATTACTGCAATTTTGGGGGAGGTAGAAAAAATGTCTTGTCTCTGTCTTTACTCATTTTATAAAGAATAACACAGTATGTGCCAACATAACATGGCAAGGAGCCCGTGTTGTAATGCAGGCCTTGCCCTCAGCTTGTCACCCCATTAACCCCACTGAGCTGCGTGAGTGTGTGTGTGTGTGTGTGTGTGTGTGTGTGTGTGAGTGTGAGAGTCTGTTAAGCTTAGTCAGCTCACTGTAGTAGTACATGCAATCCTAGAGCTGTGCATGTATGCATTGGTGCAGTGTTTGTGTGTGTGTGTGTGTGTGTGTGCGTGTGTGTGTGTGGTGGGGGGCGGAGTCAAGTTCAGGTTCAGGACTGGTCAAGTGTTTGTGAGATGTAGCAGTGTCTGTGGTGCCTCTGTCAGAACAGGGTGAGGGGAGAGGAGCACTCTTATGGTATATTACCTTCTCTCTCCAAGCCCAAGGCTATCAACTACCCCATAGTTATTACACCCTGGCCAAGCACACACACACACACACACACACACACACACACACACACACACACACACACGCACACACGCACAGACAGACACAGACACAAAGAAACTGCACTTACTGTACAACCTGCACTATAGACAATGTGGAGTGCTGTGAAACACTATTTCTGGAGAGAGCTACCAAAAATCCTAAGTGTTTCCATTTTTGGTGATTCTGTTTTTGTCTCTGTGGGACATTTTCTCATTTATGTCTCACACATTCTCGTGGACGGTTATGAAAGCAGCTGGATATTGCCATTGCCTGTGGCTTTAATACATTAATGCTTGCTACTCAGTGTTGACCTCTGCTATCTGCCATTAGCTCTTGCCCGTCTGCAGCGCCCATCCCACTGCGAGAGGCTGGACCTTTCTGTCAGCTCTCATTCTCTGTATGAGGAAGAGAGGAGGTGCCATGGGAGTAATTGCTCTTATCGAGGCTCTGATAATGGCTCGCCGGCCCTCAGATCATTGGCTCCCCCAGTGGAACAATTACACTATTCACCGCCCATTATACCCTTATACCCCTGCCTTATATAAAATGTAGTTACACACACACACATGCAGACACACACAGGGTCTTCTACTTAAAGGTATAATGAGGGAGAACCGGTTCATTCACACTTTTGGTAGCCAAAAGCCACTTTTTGCTGTTTTAGTATTGATTCCCCATCCACTGCCACTAACCTTGATGTTTAGCTGAGCTGGACTCACTCCAGCTTATACCCCAATTGGACTTTATTTATAAACATTCAAATCTAATTTTCAGTAGCTTGGAGAGATGCTGCTAACCTTTTGGAATCTTGTTGAAGGCGTGGTTCTCTGTTTGGCTGGCTGCCTCCATCACAGCGGACCCAAGGGAGACCAAAGACAGCTGGATAACTGGGGAGTCAGGTGGACTAGGTGGCTGCTGCCTTTGTGTGTGTGTGTGTGTGTGTGTGTGTGTGTGTGTGTGTGTGTGTGTGTGTGTGCAATGGTCGTGGGTAGGCAGCAAACAAGCACACACACACAGATCTGAAACACTGAAACACCTGCCTGGAGGCATTTGTAAACGACACCTTTGGGAGAAAGAGAGAGAGAGAGTGAGACAGAGAGGAGAGAAGGAATGGATGAGGAAACATTTAGTCAGTTACACTGTGACAGCTCTGGGTGGCTTTTCTTGACTTATGCTTGTTGTCTGACCCTGATTACGATCTCTCTCTCTCTCTCTCTCTCTCTCCCACTCCCTCTCTCTTTCACACACACACACACACACACACACACACCTCACCTTACAAGGCAGACAGCGAGGCAACAAGGGCTTGAGATAACGGCCTCAAAAGGAGAGGGAATGAGAGAGGGCTTGGAAGAGAATTGATAGGGGGAGCAGAAGGATTGAAAGGGAGGGAGAGTGAAAAAGTGATGAAAAGAATGACACAGGGAGAGAAATGAAGGGGGCGGGCTACCACTAACATCTCTGGTAAGAAATAGAGAGAAAGACAAATAGAGGGAGAAAGAGAGAAGGGCTGCAACTTTCCAACTAACGTCTCTAGTAAGGGGATGAATCTAAAAAAGGGAAGCAGACTGAGTGACAGAGCGCTGATGAAAGAGAGAGAGGGCTAAAAGATGAGAGGGAAGTGATGGAGAGGTAGTAGCGTAGGGAGGCGGGGGTATGGGAGTTGTCTGGGAGATTACCGCTGACAGCCAATTTAGGCAGTCACTCCTGCATCTATCTGTCTCTCACACACTCGCACAGCGGTGACTTATTTATCAGCGAGACCTTTGGGAAAGTATGAAGTGAAAACGTCTGGGATATTTGGAAAAGCAACAAGAAAAACACAAGTGCTTAAGTTAGCTTATCTCTCACATTTTGAGGCTGTTGAGGTCCCTGAAAAATTTAACAAAATACACCTCTGGTAGTTCAACCATTTGAAAAGTATCATTCATTATTAAACGGAATTGTGTCATATTTTCTTGAAGAGAATGGAGCTTTATTCGTCCTGAGGGGAATTTGTGTTCCACCTGAACGGAGCCTTTAGTCAGACACAGATAGTGATAGTGCTCATTCGTTACAAAAATTAGACAATTTACCCAGGAGCCACAACATTACGAGAGCATAGTGATCTCTGTAAACTCTTGTTCACTCATATGAAGTGCCAGTTCTGTAGGGGGTGTGATAAGTCATAGAGGGGATGTCATGACGCATAGTGTGGATGTGATGTCATAGAAGAGATGTGATATCATTCATAGACATAATGTGATGACTCAATGAGGGGATTTGATGATTAGAGGGGATGTGATGGTCATAGAGGGGATGTGGAGGTCATGAAGGGGGTGTAATGATCATAGAGAGGATGTAATTTCATAGAGGGGATGTGATGTCATAGAGGGGCTGTGATGGACATAGAGACAGTCATAGTAAGTAAGTAAGTGAGTAAAGCTTTATTTATATACAGTAGCACTTTTTAAAACACACTGTTACAATCTCATAGAGGGAATGTGACATAGGACATAGAGAGGATGTGACAGAGGGGATGTGATCACTCATAGAGTAGAGGGGATGTGATGTCATAGAGGGTAGTGATGGACATAGAGAGAATGTGACAGAGGGGATGTGATCACTCATAAATGGGATGTGATGTCATAGAGGGGATGGGATGGACATGGAGAGAATGTGACAGAGGGGATGTGATGTCATAGAGGGGATGTGATGGATATAGAGAGAATGTGACAGAGGGGATGTGATCCCTCATAGAGGGGATGTGATGTCATAGAGGGGATGTGAGGGATATAGAGAGAATGTGACGGGATGTGATGTCATAGAGGGGATGTGATGGATATAGAGAGAATGTGACAGAGGGGATGTGACGTCATAGAGGGGATGTGATGGACATAGAGAGAATGTGACAGAGGGGATGTGATCACTCATAGAGGGGATGTGATGGATATAGTTTGGATTATACAGCATGTCTGGGTATGAGCTAACCATTGAGAGCAATTTCAAAATATGGAAGCTACAGTCACCTCAGGGTCAGTACAGGTGTTACTGCAGCGGTCAACATTTTGCACGCACCCAAATCACACAGATCTCGTACAGATCTGCAGGAGTGCAGAGAAGCTGTCTGTACACACCTTAGGCGGGTAATCAGTGCAAAGTAATGTATCATACAGTTCATGATATCATAAAACCTCCTTGCTCCTGCTGCCGGCACTTAGTGCCGTCGTCACCCACTCTAAACACTTCTGACTCATAATGTCAGTCTATTTTCCTGCCTACATGTAACAGTATCGCCATTTGCCTTTCACTGAGTGCCTAACACGTGGGTAATGATACTGAAAATAGTGGGTACATTTCTGTCATGAAAGGAACTGAGAAATTTCAAGTTCAAAACATCGGCCACAGCAGGTTCATTTTTATGACTTTGTGTGTTTTTTTGTTCGTCTTTTAAGTGTGTGCGTGTGCTTTTGGTGTCTCTGATTGTGGTGTAAGAGCCACTCAGAGTTAAGTGGTGCAGTATCTCTATGAAGGACCTGGTGAACAATTGAGACACATGCCTCTCTCTCTCTCTCTCTCTCTCTGTCTTTGTGTCTGTCTGCCATTCTCTCGCTCTCTCTCTTACCCCATCCACCTGGTGCTCTTATAGCCAGCTGTCTCATAGAGAGAGAGAGAGAAAGGGATATGTGTGTGCATGTGTATTAGAGTGTGTGAGAAAGGGATATGAGACGTATGTGTATTAGTGTGTGAGAGACAGAGAGAGCGCTTTTGAAAATGACAGCCCACGCACCTGTCATCCTTTTTTCTCTACAATGGCTGGCTTTGATGAAATGCCGGAGGATTTTTAGTTAATTAAACGGGATTAGGAGCAAACCAGGGAATGGCCTGTTTATTTACTACCTCTTCTCTCCTCTCTACCTCACAAACCTACCTGTTCTCATTTGCTCTCTGTTTTTTACACTTTTAATTATCTTGTACCTCCTCAAGCTGCTTGATGCAGATTAATTCTTACTTCAAAAAGGCACTTGTCCGCTCATTCGCCAAATTTGTTTCTATCATTTTTCTCTTTTTTTCTATATTTTTGATTAGATCACATTATAGGACAGTGTAGCAGATCTTAACTGTATGGTGTTGGTGAGGTAGAGAGGCTGAGTTTAATAGTGGTATCTACAAGGGCTGTTCAGAGCTAGATGAGCTAAATGTGCTAAATAGCCAGTGACCCAGTCAATACACACACACACACACACACACACACACACACACACATCAGCAACAGCCGGCAGCTAATCAGCTTAACCCTTGGAAAACTGTCCGGAAGTGTGCTTGTCTTCATAACTTTGCTTAAGCTCTGTATTATGATATTTGTGGTTGAGTGAATGAGATTGCCCATTCAAGTGATTTCTTCCTTGTCTTCCTTGTTGTAAGAATTGGGTGAAAAAAATATGAGAAAGATACCTTTATCATAGGGATTTGGCTTTTTTCTGGTCTTTTTTCTGGCTTTTTTCTTTTTGCTGGTAGTTTTGGTTTATGTAAGCATAAGGGGAGAGGGATTAATGAGAGCTTTATGCCCCCCTTCATCCATACACACACCCACAGACGCATACACACATACACACACACACACACACACACACACACTCTCACACACACACACACACACACACACACACACACACACACACACACACAAAGTGCTGCCTTGACAGCCTTCACATTGAGCTGAACAGAGGAAGTGATTTAAAGGAATTTGAAACAAGTGGCTGCAATTATGTTGCTGCTGTCCTCTCTGTGCTCTCCTGCACTTCTCCTATTGACTTTCTTCAGGGATACCACTTTTGCTCATGGCCAAACACACACACACACACACACACACACACACACACACACACACACACCACACACACCGACACAGACACACAATCCCCCATCCATGCCACTTCGTTGTGTCTTCATGACAAATATGGAACATAATAGTCAATGAAAATTGTGTTTCATCAATCAGAGTGTGGCTATTTTGTCTTGTCGGTAACAGCGACGTGGGTCTCTGCAGCTCTGAATAACACTCCATGGATGGAAGGGACAACATATAGTGGCAGCCAAGAAGTGGAACTATTTAGGGCAACTCCATCGAAAAAGGCTTTTTTTTTTTAATCAGGGGAAATGGTGTTTGCAGGCGGCCTCCTAAATACAGATTCTGGTGCAATGCAGAATCACTAACACTGCATATCAAGTTGCAGATCAGAGAAAATATTGTACACATAAAGAGAGTCAATGCTGATCCAGTTAGGGATGAGACAACATATCGAAATTCAATGTATCGCAATCACAAAAATGTGACAATACATAGCGTGCGGCAGAAAAATGAATCGTGATATCAGCTACATTTTATTCGTAGTAATCACAAATGAGACGGCTTGACCATCACAATTTCACAAGCTCTCCATCCAAATTATATTATTTGCACTTTGTAATGACATTTTTAAATTGTTATTTACATTCTAACAAGCTAATGCCCAGTGGTGTAGTGGTGCCTGGAGAAGTGGGTATAATTTTTTTACAATTTTTTTATTTTTTTTTTAAAGCGACCCGTCCAGCAAAGGATAAACGCCCTGTGTTATAAACAGTGACATGTAAGACTACTCTTGCATATTTAGTTAACCCAAAAATGGGCCAGTAGCCTACTATAGGGTGAGACAACTACATAATTATGCATTTGGAGTGAACTATTCCTTATTCCTTAGTCCATCCACACATGAAAATTGGACAACTATTCTTTTGTAAACTGTCTCTTGGAACAGCTGATTTGCAGCAGATAGTGTAGGCCAGAGTGTGCCACCATTATAAAATTAACATTATTTGTCAAGGGGCAGTTTGCAAATATTACTGGTCCTACACAGGCCTAATGCATGAATATAAGATATATTCAAGATGAGGCAAACATGGTGTTTCAGTCAGAGATTAGTTTATTTTAACAAACATTCCGAATGACACAGCCGATTTTCAAAATAACATATTTCAAAACTGAATTTGACAATTCTCAATACATGTTCACAAACCAACTTTAGGGAAGCAGCTGGTAACAGATTACTGAGTGTTTGTTGCGTTATTATTTGAGGTAAACCAACACCCTAAACCTAATCAACCCAACCAACGAAGGTAACGAGTACTAGCCAATCAGAGGCAGAATAGGGTGGGTCATGCCTTCGCCATCCTAGGAAAAAAAGCACACTACTGAACTAGAATTGCATTCGGAGAGCGCAGACCTCCGCCAAGGTTCGTGCTATTATTGCTTGTTTGTGAGTCGGATCCGGATCCGCTCCAAAATTTAATGGGTTCTTCCTTGGCCCATGCTACATCCTTCCACGAAGTTTCATGAAAATCGGGCTAGCAGTTTTTCCATAATCCTGCTAACAGACAAACAAACAGACAAACAAACAAACAAACAGCACTGAAAACATAACCTCCTTGGCGGAGGTAATGATGCGCATCAGAGGGGATTTAGAAGTGGGTATATGCAATGCCGACTGAAAAAATAAGTAGGTATACGCTGTATACCTGCGTATACCCTGCACTACACCACTGCTAATGCCATTGCTAGAAAGATTTGTAGCTCAGAAATAAACATAATTCTGCACAGTCATAGTTTGTTGTCACTGAACTTTTATTTATTACATCGTATCATGGTTGTATCAAACCCCATATTGCGTATCGAATCGTATCGTGAGATGAGGAGATCGTCCCATCACTACTGTATATTAAATCCATTAAATGTATTGCATTCAACATTACCATTTTAATAGTAAATCTATATCATACAGCTCTGGATGAGGGAATGACAGAGAAAGAGAGTGCATATATGTCCTCCTTGCATGGAAATAAACGTGCAGATGCACATGTGTGTATTGGTATCAATACTCCATGGGCCTGTCCAGTTAGCAGGGTCAGTCACATGCTCTGTGGGTGTCGCTTATTTATTGGCTTGCCCCCTGAGGTCCTGTGGTGCCTCTCTAAATGCACCCATGAGAAGTAGGCCAGGCTCTCGGGCCACTGTTTGTCGATGAAGTCAATATCTGTGCCCGGGCAAAACATCCCTCCCACAGACAGCCCCGTGTCAAGCCATTAGGATCCACCAGCACGGTGAGAAATGGATTAGGCTGGGGCGATACGGGCCATAAAATCATCATCACCTCGCCACACCAGAGGCCAATCTCCAATACAGATGCTCAAACGCTCATATGCACGCAGAGGCTCACATCAACACACATAAACATACCAGCGTCACATGCCCAAGCACACAAAACGCATGTGCACAGTACACACTCACACAGTACACCCCATAAATTACTCGGACAGTTTGAACATTTTTATATAACACCAACAAGGTGTTATATGGGGCTGTCTAGCAGTGTCAGTCACTAGAGCATGGTCAAAGCTTAATTAACAGTAGATAATCGCTGTTAAAGGGAGAAACAAGAGGAGGGCAAGAGAGAGAGGAGAGAGAAATGGAGATCACTGGCCCACCATTAATCATACTGTCCTTGTGACATTATCACGCAACGCTTATTTTTTGTACTCACTATAGCCGGCACAGTCAAGATGGATCCATTTCCTCAGATTTGTTTGGCATTTCACCTAAAGTCCGTAATTGCAGGCCAGTGGAAGAGCTTTAGTACTTGACTGAAGCTCAAATGCCTCTCTAAGGACCCATTCTCCTTCTGCCCCTGTGTCAGTCTCTCAAATGTTTTTCTTCTGTCCCATAACCTTCATTACCTTAGAAAGTCAACCCCATTATAGAACCCGGTCTCGCGCGTGCTGTAGAGAAGCAGTTTGGTTTTATGTTTGTTGTTTCTGTCTGACTCATACTTTTTCTGTCCATGGAACCACTTTTGCTGTGTTGCTCTTCATCCCACTCCACATTCCCCTATGTGGCTGAAGAGGGGCTAAGCTACGTGGTCAGGAGAAATGGGTCCATTTTAAGACTAAGAATCAATGTGTCAGCACAAAAACTGAACTAAATGAGCAATGGACTCTAAAATGAGAAATGGACTCTAAAATGATTCACTTAGCCGAGTGATCACGCGAGCCAGCATATTGGTTTTCTTATACAGAAATTATAGCCATTTAAATTGCTAAAGATATGCTTGTGTGCAGTTATCTTGTGTGCAGTCATTTTTGGCATGAAGTCAAATGTGATCTGCAGTCCCAATCAAGCAGATTACATACTACCCCGATTATTAAAGGCGGCCTAACTGGCTTTATCAAAGCTCACAAGTCACTTAATAATGTCAGTGTCAATGTACATGTTAGTGTTATTCAGACTTTTCAGCAGCATGGGGTGAACGGTCCACTGCTTTCTCTGGATGCAGGGAAAGCCTTAAAAATGTAAGAAATATAAGAAAAATGTGAAAAAAAAAAAAAATAGAAAAAAGTACAAAATAATGTAAAATGTAAAAGGTATATACAATACAATACAAATAAAAGTAAAAAGATATGTGCAATGGGTTATGTACAGATATGTGCAATGAGCGATGTGCAATGTTAAGTACATTTTCATGTGAGATGAGTGAGAGAGAGAGGGGGCTGACATGTGACAAAGGTCTCAGGTCGTTGCAGTCACATGGTATAGCTACAATTTAGCTGACTGAGCTATGAGAATGCCAGAAATTGAGCCAAACCAGAACATTGAAGAGAAAATTAGGCTTATTCTCTTAGCTAAGTTTCAAATCAATTCTCAAATGTGTGTTCATTTTAGCTCAGGACCACTAAAATGTGCACCTGAAATTAGCGCACCTGTCTAGTTTGTCCACAAATTGTCCCTCACTTGGGTAATAAACATAATTAGCTCATGCATACCTTAACCATTTTGCTGTATGCCATAATTCACATTCAGTTTATTCATTCAATTTGTCCTAATGGAGACCAGACTGAAAAAAAACAGCAGTGCTGCTGAGCAATATAAGACAGGAATTCATCTGAATTTACAATCTTGTAAAGATGCAATGACGTGTGTATTGCACGATTAAGTTGACAAAGAGGCTATATATTTTCCTGAATTCTACACTTTTTTTTAAGTTATCTTGTGAAGAACTGTCACGCACACAGTGATCGATTGGTAGATTGCTCACCCCAGGTTGGCCACTCCAGTATTATGCATTATTCTGCACCTGCTTCCACCTGCCTGTTGAAAAATGTGAATTCTGGCATCATGCTTCAACCTGCCTCAAGAAACCTCAGATCCAGTCCAAGCAATAAGGCAACATGCTGGTATGTGATACATGCATTTGTTTCTCAGCTTCTTTTAGTCCAATAGAGCTGACACTTTGAATTTACAAGGAGGGATGAAGTATGGGTAATGAAATTCTCAGGTTTCACAACACATGACATACAGGTGGAGACCGTATGTGTTTCAGTTTGGCCTTCTGCTATGTGGAGCCGAGCATATACCAACCTTTGGCTTTCGTTGCATTCTATATACCTGCATGGCTGTTGTGCACTTCAAATCGACTACAGTGAGTATATGACTTTATTTCCTGAAGAGGAACACTAGTGAAATACAGCTTGGGTTGCTGGGGATGAAGGTACATTTTCTGATTAAGAATTACTCATAGCATCGGGCGTACCATGTAACCGCGTCGTCCTGGGTTCGAATCCGGCCTGCACTGAAAAAATCTTCATCTTAACAAGTCATTTAGTCTATTATTGAGTCCTAAAATCATAATTTCTTAAAACAAGTGAAGAAATCTGCCAATAGGCTTAGATAATTTCACTTGTTTCCAATGCAAATCAACTTGTTTCAACAAGTGTCATTTTCTTGATAGTAGAGCAGTGATCTGCCTTATTCCGACTTAGAGTCTGGAGTCTCACCCCACTGGCAGAATTGTTCTCTTGTGTTTTTCTTAAAACAAGAGAACAGAGCTAATTTGCTCTCACTGACAGACCTCTGCCATGAGAAAAAACACAGGCTACAAGAACGGGAGCGACATTGTCTGTTACATTTTAATGAAAAAGAAGGTAGTGGCAGCATAGTGGTAAGTTTGGGGAGATGTGCTGTCAGTCCTGAGCTAATCTCAATTTTAAATTGGCTCGTATGTAAAAAGAGACATTTTCTCTCCTCTTCACATCAAGCTGTTGAAAAGGGAGGAAAAAAACTTGACAATCCCAGTGGTTTATCAGATGCAGTCCTCTGAAGTGTGTTTGTGTTATATCGCTGCTCTCTTATCACTCAGAGGTGGATGATTTAATGCATTCTATTGAAAGACTGCCTATCACGTAGACTGACACACACACACACACACACAGGCATGCATGTACACACACACACGCACACATGCACGCGCACACAGACTCTGTGGCATTAAACAGACTCTTTCCTCCTTTGCTTGCTGCCGCCATTCAGGACAATGACAAAACATGAAGACATTTAATCACTCAGCATGGTAGACAACAGTTTAGCCAACCGTTTCCTTGTGGGACAAATGAGCCTCAACATCCATGAGAGTTGTTTCAGCATAATGATGCAGAGGAAGCAAACAGAATTTCTTGTGCCTTTGATCATTTGCTCTGATCAAAGGCACCAGAAGCCTTCCTCATTGTGTTTCCATGTTTACAGCTGAATCTCTCTGCCTGCCTGATGGGCATAGCGAGTAGAGATCCTGTCCTTCAACCAGAGGACGTGGGTTAAGGCCTCCATGTCGGCGAGTATCTGAAGCTGAAGATGCTGAAGTGTCCTGGAGCGAGACACTGAATGCCTACACGCTCCGGGGCTGCTGCTCTGCATCTGACCTCTGAAAAAGAGACTTTCCCTATGGGTATCACATTTTATGCATTATTGCTGAAGCAGGAGCAGTTCGACCCAATATAAAGAGTTTCACCAGTGTAACCGATAATGAGTGGCCGCTGGCAGGCGCTGCGTGTTCAGGACTTGCCCTTGACCTGGCTCAAATATGCACCGATTTATCCAATATATATTTGAATCAGATCCAATTCAAATGGCAAAGCAAGGCACTTGAGTTTACACCATGGTGCCATGTCATGTTATTCCAGCCACATTACAGAGTGTAGTGCAGCAGGCCCCATTTGTAAAACATAATAAAATTACTGTACAGTTAGCTCCAATAGTAATGACATTTTGGTCCTGATTTTTTACTGAGTTGGATCTGAAATGACACAATGAATATGAGGTTAAAGTGCAAACTGTTGGCTGTAACTGTCGGTACTTTCAGCCATATAATTAGTTTAAGAACTACAGCATTATTTGTAAATTATCCCCACATCCCAATTAAGGGCTTTCTTCCAGGGTTTAAGCCCTGAATGTTTTGAGATTAACCCCGAATATTCTTTGATTAATCAAATTTTACATTGTTCAAAAACTTTCACCATCCACACACCATTATGAGCACTGTCTACAGAGATTTGCACTACACAGAGTGTGGGGTAAGTTCCATTTAATGGGCGGGTTCTTTATTTTAAGTGATCCAGCTTTAAAACCCGGCTTTGGATGGATCAAGGTATATACCAGGGCACAAATTGAGCTTTGCCTGTGTACGCTTGGTATGTCTGCATGTGTATTAGGTAGAGGGGGCTCTGCCAATCACTGTCATGTGGGCTAATTTGAGTTGAACTAAAGGAATACATTCTGGATGGTTTTAATTGGTCAGTCCTGGGTCTAGGTCAGAGGAGGCAAAGTAGAGCCAGAAAATACAATGTGAGAAAAAGACAATCCAGGATAAATGGATTGTCTTCACTTGTTCAAAAGAAGAAGAAAGGTAGGATATTGTTTAACCAAACCTATAGTTTGGTTAAACAATTAATTATCTAAATATGGAAAGACAGCAAAAATCAGCCTGCTGTGTAGTGGCGGACCGACTACTAGAGCAGCCAGATGGACACTGGAGAGCTAACGTTAGCTCGGACTGACACTTGACTTGTCAGTCAAGTAATTATTTAGATAATTAGGCTTCATGGTTAGATGCCTGCAAGCTACAGCTAAACTCTTCATTTACTCCAAACACAAAATCAAAGATGTTGTGCTTTGCGAGAGTCAATATAATGGATCATTGTAAACAAAATGTCTCTTGTGTCTCCAGTCTTCCAGCTAGTCAGTCAGTTACTGAAGTAGCTCCATTCATGTTGGCTGCTGATAATTCAATGCATAAAAACTATTTCCCTTCACATGAAACATGAATATGTTTTTTCAACTTGAGACATGCATCATTTCCAGCCATTCAATTGAATTAGGCTAAGCTTTTCACCCAGGACATGACATAATGAAATTTGTGATACATAGCTACAACTATGATGAAGCATGAAAAAATATTAGCTGTCTAAAAGAAGGAGATGACAGGTGAAGTCATTTGCTTCTTAAAATAAGTTATACGTTCCATATCTAACAAACATAAGTAGCTTACTATTAGATTGTAATAATATTTTGCGTTACTTAAGTATATAGAGGCACAACCTTTAAACACAATTCATTGGTTTTTGGATTGGATTTAATCAGTTTTCTCTTACAATGCATTAAAGAGACAGGTGAGAAGTGATGAGCGCATACTGTATATCATGTGTAGCACTTAAACTTTTATATATTCATTGATAACTGTGTCACTCTGTTTGTGTTTACACAACCTGAACTGAACAAGAGGAAGGAGAAGAAGACATAGACAAAGAGAGATGAAAGGAGGAGAGAAATAAGAGAAGAGTGAGGAGAGAAACAGCGACAGATAAGACAGACAGCACACTACAATACATCACTGTAGGCCTGTACAGACGGCTGCTCAAAGGATTTACTATGCTGCTTAATTTATATCTATGTATGTTTACGTGAAATGCACCAGACTGATGCATTTTGGTGTTGAAATTTAAAACTTTCTTCTCCCGGGAAGGACGCCACTGGTTCTGTAATTTCCTCTGGGCTGAGCGCCAGATGTTCTGAAATCCCAAGAACACCCCAGGACACCAAAATTATTTGGAAAGATAAGTTGTTTTTAGTATTTAAATAATCTTAATAACTTCTAGATGTCTGCCAGCCATTAGAATAATCAGACTTGTAGCATATAATGTTTAGGTTGTCTGCCTGTTCTCATTTCGTTGTACATTTAGTTGATGTGAATTCAGCTGTGAAAATACACTTTAAATTATTTTGTTGAATATGGAACACATAGTTGTCTGAGCAGTCTTTGAAGAAAATCAGCTTTTATTGGATTATATGAATTTCAAAGGGTTTCTTTCAGTATTCAGAGAGGAGGAGTTAGCACATTACCAAAGCTTTCACTATCCTTTGTTTGTAAGACAACTCTAAAGGCTTAAATGGCTTACAAGCCAAACATGTTGAACTTCAAAATCAGTGTGTAGGATGAGAGTGACAGTTGATTTTTTAAGTCTTATGAGGGGAGGAGTTTGCACGTTTACCAAATTTTCACTGGCCCTTTTTCTGCAAGACAACTTCAAAGGCTTTAATGGCTTATATGCTCAAGATAGTGTTGAACTTCAAAATCAGACTGCAGAAGAAAACTTCAAACTTCATTGTTTATTCATGTCAGACTGCGTTTTTGCATCAAAGACAAACGTGTATGTCAAGGGAGAGACAGGTAGTACAACGGTAGCATATAAAGGTGAACATTTTCTCTCTCTATCAACTCCGACAGGACCGCGTGTCTTTAATCAATTTATTCAGAATTAATGCATAATATTCCATTTTATCTATAAGGAGACTGGTCGATAACTACAACTGCATTATAGAAATGGCATCAAGTCATTTCTGACAGACATTTTTGACAGAGGGTTATGTAATGCACCTGTTGACTGGTTAACAAACTTGCTCCTTCATTATACAGCAGGTCAGGGTATAACGGGCTAGATGAAACATTTCCCAGTTGGTTGAAATTGAATGACGATCCTTCAGTAACATTGAATTAACATTATGGATTGTGGATTGTGGCTAATCACTGTGATCAGTTTAACATGCTATGCTGGTAAATTGTCTCAGGATCTGTCAACCATTTCAAAGTAAAACAAAAAGAAGAAAAAGAAAAAATAATATTATACATCAATTATATTTTTTCAGCAGAGCAGCAGAGTGTTATAAACTTTTCAAAAACACAGTTCTTAAAGAGATGATGATGGACAGTTTTAGATGCCAAAAATTCTAATGGTGTGCAGGAAGGGTATGCACAACAACCAGTGGATCAATCAGCTTTATAAAATTTTTGATTTTTGAGTCCCATCCCAAGCTTTTATTAATTTTGGGGAGAAATTCATGGAAGAATTTTAGTGAAAAGATGTCCATCTATTCTTCGATGTTATCCTATTTCATTTGTAATCTGCTGATCACAAATGACCACAAAGTATTATTGCAACTAAAGTCTTAATATGCTCAACGACATGTTTGTTTACATTTGTATCAGCTGCATTTGTAGAGTGACATATCATCTCACCGATTATTACTTTAGACTCTTTGGCAGCCCATAAAGATTGCACATTATGGCAGCATGCTTAACACATCCCACATAGTGCACATCTTTATCCAAAGTGCCTGTAAGTACCATGAGCGGATACATTTTCAGCATGGGGGCCCCTGAGGGAGCGGAGCCCCTAATCCTGACAGTGTTATTATGCTTTTTCCACTGCACTGGTGTGCCGTCCTGCACCTGTGCTGTCACGGCACGCTATGTTTTTCCACTGTATTTTTCTCACGGTTCAGTACGGTTGGGGTACGGTAAAGGCGTGCTGATGCAGAACCTTCATGTATCTGATACCAGCCGTTTTTTTTGAAAGAGTGCTGGCAGGATTGTCGTGTGACGCAAAGGCAACACACAGGGTCAACGGTCAGTCACAACTGCCATTATCCTGCTGGTCTTAACAGATGTAACAGAAGTGGGAAATAGTGACTTACCTATCCTCTAGACCCCTCAGGTCATCTTGGTCCGGTCTGCTAACTATTCCCAGAGTTAAACCTAAGCCTGGTGAAGCAGTGCTTAGTTATTCTGCTACACAGAGCTGGAACAAACTCCCAGAAGAAATCAGAAGCGTCCCAACTTTGACCACTTTTAAAACCAGGCTCAAAACTTTTTTATTCTGCACTGCTTATGCAACTTGATCTTTAACCTCTTTTTATGCATTTGAATTTACTCTCTCTTCTTATATTTTATTTTCCTTATTTTATTTTTCTATTATCCTGCATTTCTTATCTAATGTCCTATATACCTTGTGTAAATAACTTTGAATTGCCTTGTGAACAAGAAAAATGTGCTATATAAATAAACTTGCCTTGCCTTCCTTCTCAGCGCCCATAATCTCCTCTATTTGTTACTCTTCTGAACAGACCTATATTACATTCCCTAACTGTTGCTGCTGTAGCTTGTGTGGCTGGTGTGTTTTGATAGGAAAAATCAAAAAAAGTAACTCCAGTGGGTCTGCCATGTCTGTTGTTGGTGTTGACGCTGGTTGCTATGGTTCTGCTGTTGCTATAGTTTACCGCACACCAGCTTGGAGTGGATGCATGAGATCATTTCACAATTTACATGGCAAGGCAGAAGACCAAGAGTGAAATTAATCAAACGACAGGGGAGTTTGAAGCTGGGGAGCTTATCTGTAACTAATTTCAGGCTACATCTTCAAGTAAGAAAGATTTGTTCTGGACTGAACTGACTCACTCAGGATTCTTCAGCGCCTGCTTACCAGTAAAGTGAAGCAGTGTGGCACTAATACCCCTTTAAGAGAAGATTTGTACAGGTCTCTCATTGAAAAATGTCACTAGTGCTTTGGGCCAATTATTTCAAATGTTCCCACTACATGGCATAACATTTCCATAATCGGAAATCAAACTGGCATATTCACACATTGATTTTCCACAATACCACAGCGCTTTGCATTCAGAGGGATGCCCGTTTTCCTCCCTCCAATGATCTAATGCTGGAATAAACATTTTAGGAGACATTATGAATTAAATTAGATTAAAACATCTGAAAGACACATTCAAAACACCCGTAGGGCAAGAAAAGCCGCTTTGCACTGACATTTTGTATTTTATAATATGTTTTCATGCTTGTTTTTTCTAGGTTATTATGTTTTATATTACGATTCTGTTGTCACAAGGAATAGATTCAAAAACATTTAATATTCTGAATAATTCTATTATTTTCTTTGTTTAAAAATTGTATGAGTGATAGTGACTACTTGTGGATTCCTCCTAATTACATCTCATCTCTTCAAGCAATTTCTCAAATCTTCCTCTCACCCCTGAATCACATCCTGCTTTCCTCTTCTATTTGCTTCAAAAATCCTCAGCTTTTTTAACATCAGTTCTTTCTTCTTAGCTCTTATTTATTTACCAAACTCTCCTCTATTAAACACGATCGGTCTAGCGACAAAGAATTGCCAGGATGTCGATCTGATCCTTGCTCTCCTTACTGTTGTGATATTGATGATCTAAGAATTTTAAGCTTTTTTTTTTACCACTGCATTTATTCTAATTCACTCTGGAAAAGAGTGGCAGGTAAATGCCTAAAATGAAAATGTAATATTTGTAGAAAAAACGGTGTTTTTTCAGACGGTGTCATCTCAAGAATTATATATACAGTATGTGTATATATACCCATGTACTTTGTGCATGAGTTGGTATACATATGAGAGACTACTAAGTCTATAAATACAAGTTTTCAACACAAAAGCCTGTTTAAATTTAAATTTCCTCATGGAGTTGCCCCAGAGCAATTAGAGCCAATTGTAGCCCACATCTGGATTTTCATAGGGATAAATTAAAACGCAAAAAGGCTCGAAAGAAAAATTGAAAAGGCGATATCAAAAGTCTGGCGATGTGGAAATGTGTGTGTGTGTGTGTGTGTGTGTGTGTGTGTGTGTGTGCGTGCGTGCGTGTCTTTGTTGAGTTTCAAGCTGGACATAGCAGGACGGCAGCATTACATGGGTTTATGGGGCCCAGCTGCTGTGCAGATTGAGATATATTTCAACCTGTGCTATTAGACCGCAGTGGAGGGAATGTGAGATGTAATTGCAGCGCTAAGCCAGCAAGTGTTTTTTTTTGGGTTTTTTTGTTGTTTTTTTTCCTCTCCATCCTCAGCAGGGGGTACATGTGAAAAAACATAATAAATTGTTCAGTTGCTCACCAAACTGGCTTTAGTGAGAAGAGAAGATTGTGTATGTGTGTGTGTGGGTGTGTGTGTGTGTAGGAGAGAGAGAGAGAGAGAGATACAGGAGGTATAAGTAGATTTATCTGATGTTTAGACACCATTGGTGAAGAGTTTACATGAGCATGCATTATAAGAGCATTATAGTGCATGAGTTCATTGTCTGGATGTACGATGTGTGGCTTTTGTCAGTGTTAAGTCACTCTGTGCACACTTGGAAAGTTGACAACATATGTGTGTCTCTGTGTATCTATGTATAGCTTGGATGTACTGTGCGTTAGGTTTAGCCGATTACCTTGGAGAGTAATTGAGTTTTGTAGAGGTACTGGTGTCTGATTTGATTCGCTGTGATTTGCTGGTAGTGAGTCACACAGAATGACATATATGTCTGGTTGAGTCACACCAGCAGACTGTCTTTCTAACCTCATTTCGAAAGGCCACCTCTGACAGTGGCTGAGGTATAATGATAAAGTCACAATCTCTCTGGTAGCCCGACTAAACTGCTGTGCACAAATTTTCCAAGTTGTACTGAGAATGTTTTTGTATGTGGCGGCCATTAGTTTTTTATCCTTTTGATTATCTTTTCCTCCACCAGCAGAGTTGGACAGGGGTTGTTGTTTTTTTTGCGCCGTTCCATCTGTCTGTCTGTTTGTCTTTTCATCTGTTAGCAGGATAACTCCAAAAGTTATGAACAGATTTGCATGAAACTTTGTGGAAAGCTTGGTCATGGGGCAAGGAAGAAACGGATTAACTTTTCACACCGATTGGCCAAAGAGGGGCGTGGCAGTGGGCGTGGTTTCTCATGAAAGGCATATAACTTCTCAACGGATTCACGTATCATCATCCAACTTTGTAGCCAATCAGCAGACAGAAGAAGAGGCAAATCCTCCACTATTCACCCAATCAGAAATCATGGAGGCACTGGAGTGCTCATTTCCAGTTTAGACCTAACTGCCCAACACACAACAGTTTTTCCAAAACTGTTGTGGTAGAAGGGCGGCCTAATGGACACTGAACAGTTATAGAGCTGATTGGTCATGTGGTTTTGCGATAATCAGCTAAAATGCTTAAAAGTGGCAAGAATTTGAACAGGCAGATCTCACGACCCATTTCAGGTCCAGTCATGAAAATGTGTGGCTCTCCTCATGTGAAACAAGCTGGTAATGGGGCATGGAAGAAATTATTACCTTTTGGTGAAAATCCAACATGTGGAACTGGCATATACTGAATTTGCAGTTGCATAGCGTTGGCGGACGTCTGCGCTCTACTGAGTTCCATCTAGTTAAAGGAATAGTTCCCCCTAAAATCAAAATTTGGCATTGTCCACTCACGCTCTTGTCAGTCAAAACACTGGTGACGTTTGTATGTCTTTATAACACACAGCAAGTTGGGTAGCACAGCTCCATGTCAGCCTTCTCCAAAACAACTGAAGTGAACAGGGATTGGTTCTTTAGAGTTAAAAAAAGAAAAGAAAAAATTACCATAAAATTACTCCAAACAGCTCGTGCAGCATAATAAAGTGTTCTGAAGCCAAACGTGAGTCCAAAAGACCTATATTTACACCAGCATTTAGTCTTAACTAAGATTTAAGTGTTCACGCTTGACTGTTCCCATGTTGTGTGTTCATGCTCTGCTCGACGTGAACATGCGACCCTAACCCATTTCCGCATAGCAAAAATCACATTGTTTGACTCTCTCACCACTTTCTCCATAAGCTCCCCTTTATCACAGATACAGGGAGATTAATTATTCTTCCTAAATATGCGATCACATGACTAATTATGTGTAAGGTTGCCTAGGTACAACAGGTGGCTTAACAAAAGGCACAACTTACAGCGTTCTCCCCTATATTGGGTAGAGGTTGACGGATGTCATAGAAATCACAAACCCAATTATGCTGAATTCATCTTGCATGAACCAGGATCATACCTATCATGATCAAACCCACATTTGGATTGTGCGCATATACTGAAGTATGCAAATTATTCTACTTAATCACCAGCATGCCCTACAGAGCAGCGTTTTCTTTGTGGATTCATTAGGAGAGTTATCATGATATCTCTATTATTTCAACTTTCAAATATACTTAATATCAACGGTTAATTTCCAATGCAGAATATCCATCTCTCTCTCTCTCTCTCTCTCTCCTTCTCTCTCCCTCTGTCTCTCTCTCTCTATGTCTCCCTCTCTCTCTCTCTCTCTCTCTCTCTGTCTCTCTCTCACATGCACATGCACACACACACACACACACACACACACACACACACACACACACACACACACACACACACACACACACACACAGTTGACCATGTTAGTGTGTGAGGAAAATAGCTCTTGGCAAAGCCTGTGCAATGATTTGCTTCAACAGTCCTTTTAATTATGTGTTGGTTAATTAAGTCTCTTCGCTGGATTGCATCCTTTGAGCCAATGGAGCAATAGCTATGACACTCTTCATGCTTTATATTTGTCAACCAGTAATAGAACATACCAAATATTTTGTAATGATGTGTGTGTGTGTATGTGTGTATGTGTGGTTTTTTCATCTTAATTGAAATAGCCTTACATTAAAGTACTTATAGTTTTCACTTTAACAAGCACATCTAGATTCAGCATGGCTGTGTCACCACTGATCTGTCACTGATCATGTGTTGACATTTAGCTAATATTCATACTGAGGCAAGCTCAAAAGTGGCCAACACCTCACGTCATTTTTACTGTTAACAAACACCTTGGTACATCAGAAACATCTTGATACCTCGACCTTGATCCATTGGCTCTGTGGGCAAAGTTAACTCAAGAAAGATGCAGTTAAGAAGCCCAACCCAGCGTCCTCATTTATAAACTTAGATTCCATCTTTTCACATAAGACAGCTTCTCAAAATATCTTCATGATTAATGAAGATATTAGTGTATTATTTGTGAACTTGTCTGCCATCCTTTAAAGATGTACATATCAGTCTTGGCTACCACCAGTTATATCACAATAGACATGAAAGTATTCTAAACACTCATCACTTGGATATAGAATGAATCTTATTATTATCTCTGCCAACAGAGTTGGACAGGGGTTTTGTTTTCTCCCCGTTCCGTTTGTCTGTCTGTTTGTCTGTTAGGAGGGGTGCAACGGATCACAAAACTCACGGTTCGGATCGTATCACGGTTTTGAGTCACGGATCGGATCATTTTTCGGATCAGCAAAAAAAAAAAAAAGGGTTAGGGTTAAATTAATTTAAAAATGTGCTACTTTGGCTCTGATGCAGCCGCCTCTCTCTGTCTGTAGTCACCACTCTGTAGTCTCGCTCAATGTCCCGCCCACAGCACTATCTGATTGGTTACACGTCACGAGTAATAGCCTATCAACACTGAAGGCTATGCCACAGACAGGCAAAGAGCTTCTCCGAGCGGAGCCGTGTGTCGAAGGGAAGGCAGCATATTGCCGAAGTTGCAATAAACATCACAATCTTGTGATCTATTTCAATGGTGACAAGCATGCTCAGTTTCCCAGTTACACCACTGAAAATGCCCGAAGTCATAGCCTACGGGATTTCACTCAATGGAGGCGAAAGCGACGGCTTTTAAATCATCCCTCCTTTTTTTTTCTTCCCTAACGCAATCATTGCGCTTCAGAGTAAAACACAGCATGCATCTGTCTTGTCTGTATCTTTTCACTTCAACTCTGCATCAAGATTTAGGGAATTATTATTTTAAAAAGTAACAGCGGCAATAAAACTGTATTTCACACTATGATGGTTAAACTTTGCAATTAATCCGTGGTTCACATGCGTGCCGAACCGTGGGGGGGGGATCCGTACGGATCATAGATCAACTACGGTCCGTTACACCACTAATGAACTGATGTGGAAAGTTTGGTCCTGGGGCAAGGAAGAAACTAACTGACGCCGATTGGCCAAAGGGGGACGTGGCAGTGGGTGTGGCTTCTCATAAAAAGACCAAATGGATTCATGCAAAACCATGAAACTTTGTGGAAAGTTTGGTCATGGGGCAACAACTGAGTAACTTTTCACATCAATTGGCCAAAGGGGGACATGGCAGTGGGCGTGGCTTCTCATAAAAAGGCATATAAGTTCTGAACGGATTGACGTCAAACTTTGTGGCCAATCAGCAGACAGAAGTAGAGCCAAACCCTCCATCATTGGCCCAATCAAACAACATGTAGGCACTGGAGAGCTCATTTCAGGTTTAGACATAACCGTCCTGCCAATTTTTCCAACACTTGGTCCAGTGGTAGAAGGGCAGCCTGATGGAAACTGAACAGATATAGTGCTAATTGGCCATGTGGTGTTGAGATAATCGATTAAATGCTTAAAAGTGGCTAGAATTTGAACAGGCAGATCTCATGTCCCATTCCAGGTCATGAAAATGTGTGCATCTCCTGAAGTTGGTAATGTGGCATGGAAGAAACGTATTTGTTATTTATTTATGACGTGGAACTGGCATATACTGATAATTGCATAGCGTTGGTGGAGGTATGCGCTCTACTGAGTGCCATCTAGTTAATTTAAAATGCAGTGTGAACACCTTCAGTTAGCATCATTGCCATGGACTCCTCTATAGAGAGGAGTTGGTAGTCCACCCCCCCAACCCCACACACACACACACACACACACACACACACACACACACACACACACACACACGTGCAGGTGGTTTTAGAGCAAGACCTTTCTGCAAATCAGATCCGAAGTCTGGAACAGTTTGTTTAGTGTGCCTGTATTTAGGGGACAGGACATTTTATTGTCTGTTTCCAAGTCGCTGGTTTGCTGCTGGCTGGTTGAGCAGTAGTGGGCCCAGATGGGGCTGTCCCTCTCCTTCTCTCTCTGGGCCCATTAGTGTCAGACACTGGGTTTTCAACTGGTGCCAGCACCCATCTGTTTCTACATCCCCTGTCCTCCCACGTCTTTTTAGACCTGCCACTGCCGTACGTCTGTGTGTGTGTGTGTGTGTGTGCATGTGTGTGTGTCTGAGAGAGAAGGAGCGAGCAGTGACAGAGACAGCTGACAACAAAAATGAAATACTCACTGTGTGTGTGTGTGTGTGTGTGTGTGTGTGTGTGTGTATGTGTGTGTGTGGCTTCTTGCAGGAGGGTACAGCCTGTGCCACCCTGTCACTAAAGCATGACGACCCTGCCTGGCTGGCGTCGCTTTCACTGGCGAGGCAAGCTGTTTCAGACTTGCTGCTTAGCTGTGGAGTGTATACAGAGTGGATTAGAGCTGAAACTCTGTGTGAGAGAGACGCGATATGTAAAGACGTATAGAAGAGCTGATGCGTAAACGAAGCACTACGCAGGTTGATTGACTGCTGGTGTAGATGAATGTTTGATTATGTGTAGCAGGCTGGGAGAGGGCGGGGGGGGGGGGGTGTATGTGAAGCATCCGCTTGATCTTGTGTATGTGTGTGAGAAAGACAGAGGAAGGAAGAGAGATAGAGTGAAATGGATAGAGGTGGAGACTGAATATGTGTTTAGATTGGCCCCTGTGGATGTGCTGTAGATGCTGGAGTTAATTTTCTGCATAGCTGAGCACTGAAAGCATGAAAAACAGCTGTGTATTGCAGCGAGATAGCCGCTCGTAAGACTGTGCATCGTGTGCTGGATGCTGGCAGCATTGTTTGATGGGATTTTGGACGCCCTGAGGAGGCTTATGCATTGCTACCTTTGACTGGTCAGCGTTCCCAGTGGGCACTGAATACCTGGAATATCTTTGGAGAGTTTGGAGAGCGATATTCAGTCAGTGAGGGAATTTCACAGATTTTACCGTGCAGTCAAGAAACATCAGTGAATTTCACAAATGGAGCTCTTTAGAGTACCTAGCTGGAATGCATTTTACATCTTGTCCCATGCATATTCATGAAATTAGATGGTGGTTATACAAATATTATATCCATGTTAACGAGTGATTTAATCTTGTTTTGAGTCTTAAAATCAAGTGAAAATAAACTGTCAGTGGGGGAGTTGATGAGATCATTTCTCCTGTTTAACTTAATTTCACATTATCTTGAAGCAATTCTTAAATGGGTTGAATTGCATTAGAAACAAGTGAAAATACTATCTCGTTCCTGTTGATAAATCACCTCTGTAGGTCAGGTGATAAAAAGATTCTCACAAGTTTTGTTTTTTTGAGCCGCATCTGACTTTGTAGTGGAAACTAGACTATGCACTGCCCTTCAGAATATTTCTAAGCTGCAAAACAGCACAAACATGACAAAAGAACATTGAGTAAAGGGTCGGCCATTCATCTCTGCCAAGGACGTTATGTTTTCACCCGTGTTTGTTTGTTTGTTTGTCTGTCTGTCAGCAAGATATCTCAAAAGCTTAATAATGAAATTTGGTGGACAGAGGGGCCAAGAAAGAATTGATTAGATTTTGTTGGTGATCTGTGATTTCTGCCATTAGACGATTATCTATTTTTTTTGCCATAACTCTTGGAAACTAATGGAGATACGGACTTGATTCTAAATCTTAAGGGTTGCAAGGTCAAGAAATGGAGCATTGTGTTAGTTCAGGAAAAACACTGAAGTCATGCGCGCCATCAGCTGATCGGCTATCAGCTGACTCTCAATCACCAATCACATTCAAACAAGTCAATGAGGCGGTCTTTGTAATCTGACAGCTCACACTCTCACTCTGATCATTTATGCTATTATCCTCCTCCTGCTATTATCTGTACACAGGACGCTTGTGCAAGCTATCTCCGAATTATGTCTGGTTTTATGTTTGCTTTCATATTATTGAATGATGTATGTCTGCTATGCCTTGGGGGGTTTATTGTGCTCCCCGCAGAATCTCTCATGCTGCTTATTTTTTGCTCATTTGGGGAGCATCCTCAAGAGCAGAGCCTTTCCTGCTAAATACAACTGTATAACTAGGCTATTTGTTATAATATATGGTCCAAACTGCTTTGACACAAGCGTCTCTGACTGAAATCAATTTAACTTAAAATTTAAGTGATAGGATAGGAATGATGACTTTGGGTTTAACAGCAAGTTGGAGAATAAATCAGCATGCTCTCTGAGTGCACTCTAGTGTATCAATAATTTTGATTTAATGACAGTCTGTAAGATTTTCACTTTAATCTAGCCTACAATCTTCTCTGTAGGTCAAAAGATACGGTGGAGGGATGAACTTCTAATCTATTCATGCCTCATTTAGTTTGCTGTTGTCCCCTGTATTCAGCTCAATGTAAATTTTATTGGCCGTAAAAAAGCTCCTCCGCTATAGCTGGAGCCCCTCCTAACCTTATAACTGTTAAGGCTCAACCGGCTCTGCCTTCCCCAGTGACAGGTGCCTAGTGTAAAATATGGAGGAGCAGCCAGTCATGAGACCGAAAAGCGCTGGTATGCCTCCCAAATTCCCTTTGATAGAGCCAGATCAAAAAAAAAGGTGGTATTGACATTGAGAGCTGGAGGAACTTGACCAAAGAGACCAAAGGAATTAAGGAATTAAAGCTGATGCTGAGTTGGTCATTTTTCTCCTAGACAGGTGAGGTTTTGTTATCAGACAGTTGTTATCTGACCTATTGCTACAACTATCTGTTACCTCATTTCAAGTACTCAGAACCTAATCTCGGCAGCTCAAATGACAGAGGTCTGGAGAAATTCTTGTCTTACAACGTGGAATAACAAGTCCTCGCTGAGCCAAAGGCAGCATATTGTTTGGCTCTGAGTTTGAAATAGGATTCTCACACACAACCCCCTGAAAACGTCACTTCTGGTTTGTTTTTCTGCCCGGGTGGAACAAGTTTCCAACGCTGGCTCAGCTACAACACTAGCTGCTTTGCCTTGTAAATTCGAATTAATGTACAAACTCTTTGGGTAAATTAAACAAGGGAGATAAAAATGGCTGAAAATTCTGAATAAAGACCTTTTGCCAACTGCGTGTTCATTACACCAGATCGAGTCAGTGAAGCCTTTTCAGCTTCTCAGCTTGAACACTGCAGGGATGTAATGGCATGTTTAACAGGCTACGGCTATAAGTTTGATTTATCAAATCTGGCCGACAGGCTGTGATGCGTTACATAGGAGAGAGAAATTTGTTTCTATAGCTATATATGTTGTTGGGGATGCTAATGGGGACCCCAGGAAGAGTAGCTGCTGTTACAATACAGTAGCTAATGGGGATCTAAATAAATAAACATAAACATAAACCCATAACAAAACCACAAGCACCAGATAAAAAAGAAACACATTTTCCCTTAAAACAAAGTCATGACCAACCACAGCTTACTGTAGTGATCCCACTATTATGAAAGTTACTGTTCACACCAGGGATTAATCAAGGCAGTATAGTTTTATAGTTTTCATTTATAAACCAGAATAAGCCCAGGCCGGTTTTGTTTTGCTAGCTAGCTAACTGTAGCCACGTCCTTGTCGTTCCTACGACAGTAAACAAGTGAACACCGAGGCCAAGCTCCACCCAGAGAAATTTGACTGGTTTGAATGATGAGGACGGCCCACAGCGTCGCCGCCATTTCTAACCAACAATTTGTGTTTAAATTTGTTTGAGGCGGAGGTGTATCTATGCGTGATTACTGAACTAGGCTGTGTGGTGCTGTGCTGAGCCTGATAAAGGCAAAGCCCCATTGGTTTGTAATGTGTTTCCATTATATACAGGGCTAACCGGGCTAATGTTATGTTTGTTGCTATGCTGTGCCGCTATACTGCCAGGATACTACTAACATTATAAGCTGTTACGTGGATAGTTTCATTGAGGACTTGGATTTTGTGTAGTGTTATGATGTCTTCAGTATTATGTTCTGTACAGAGAGCAAAGTTACCTAACACAGTGCATCAGGGAGAGATAACAGCTTCGCCCATCAGTTCTAATTATGGCAAACGCCTTGCTAATGCACATCAATAATTGGTGGCCTGTTTTGATGTGCAAAACAGAACAAAATTATTAGCCTTGATGGTAATAATCTGTAGCACACAAGCCCTCGAGTGTAACCCTCACTGATCCCAGCTATTACTTTGTTTTAATTCCAGCTGTGTTGCACTTTGCACACAGAAGTCATGCCACATAGCCATGAGTAATTTCTGCAAGTCCGGTCATAAATATACGACTCCTAACTGACCTGTGTCGTCAGTGTTGAACCAAGAGTTGATTGCATTTGCTTTGTTCGGTGAGGACATGTGTATGCAGTGCTATTTGGAAAGTCGGGTGGAGGCAGATTTTGTCTCTTGATGTAGACTTGTCATTCATCTTTACGCCTTCAGCGGGTGCTATTTCATTTGAATCTTACATAGTATGCCTTTAATTGTACCATTCAGTAATAATTTTGATTTGGTTGAACTTCAGGAGTTTTTTGATCAGGCACTCTTGAGTAATTTACTAGACAAGCATGGTAACTCCCTTTGGGCATAGTTTCAGTTTTCAAACTACTACATGAGTAAAATATTGTAATGCTTTTTACACAGCTGTGAACAATAGCAAAGGACAAAACAGCCCTTTCATTACACTGAAGACATTTGACAACCATAGTTACAGTGGGTTCATCCTAACTGGGTGAGCTGAACTGTTTATATTCACACATCAAAGGAACTGAACGATATAAGAGCCAAATTGTATTGAACTAGCATTACATTCAGTGGCTCTTGTCCTGTCAGACCATTAAGCTGTTTATTTCCGCAAAATTTGACTTGAGCTGATAATACTCAGCCCAGGAGCAAAACAGGAAATGAGACAGAGAGATAATAATGATACATCTCCGAATTTGCAGCCTGTGTTGGTGGGAGAGAGCGTAGCTCTTTCTGTGTTGCTTGATTACTTGGAAGATAGAAGACTTACAGCCTAGACAGAGCAGTTCAGTTGAGTATCTGAAATCACTGAAGGCTTTAACAGTTCCTAATGGAATGGCAAAGAAGCTAATTGCCTTGCATTGACAAATGTCTGCAAGTATGTGAAAGACTTGGAGGCAAATGGACCCCTCCATCTTGAGAACTCTTGTATACTGTATATGGTTTTGTGCAAAGACAGATATATACAGTACATACAACAATGACAACTTACAAGTAATTGCCCATTGCAGTGTCACAGAACATCAGTGGAGCAGGTTGGTACATACACAGGGGTTTGGTTGCGTTGCTTAGCACTTATGTAGTAAAAGCCACTGGGGATCAAACCAGCAACCCTTGACTACCAGTCTGCTGCCAAACCTGCATTGCATTAGCCTACTCTGAGTACTGGGCTGTACATTTTAATATTTTTAATAGTTTTAGAGATAATTGTCTTGTATGGCACCTAGGATATTTTGACAGTGCATAACCTATACTGTGACCTATACTTTGCAGGCATTTAAAATGCTCAAAATAATTTCCTTTGGGCTCTTGCAGCAGTATGCTGACTGCTGCTGATGAGTTGTTGCCCTAACACCTCTCACAGAAACGGTTAAGAAACCTGTGCAAACAGCTCTGCAATGCACAGATTTTTACCACATTACAATGCACAGATTTTTACCACATTATTCATGACCACCTGTCCCACTTAGCTGTATATTTTAATTGGCTGCGACTCTTAAGTGTCCTCCATGGCCCTGGGTGGCACTGGCTACTACTTGGTTCTGAGAAACAGTTATTTATTGGTGCTGACGGCAGTATTCTGACTGCTTGCCCAGCACACTTCGGCCCCATAAATAGCTCCAGTATATTCATAAACTCATAGGAAATGAAAGCCCTAAATGGCTTTTAACTTGCCAGGCAGAGGGGGAGCAGAGCGCTCATAAAGAACTTGTATACTGAGAGTATCTGAGAACAGATGCTTGTTCTCTTTCTCGATATTTTGTATGGGCATTACCCTGCCACAGCTCTTCACGTTTCAGACAGGTCTTCCTGTCTAGATTGCTCAGCAGAAAGTAGATCAAGGGGATTTTTATGGCATTCTTTGCAGAGGATGATAAGGCTTGTTCATTATCTGAATGCCTGTGTAATGTTGGGCTGTGCCTGCTTCTCTCTATCTTTTCTGAGTTTTGAGAAGAGCTGAAATCTTCACCATCAAACTACTTGAGCACTCTCTCTATATTCTGCAGAGGTAAAAATGATAAGCAGAGAGAGAAAATATTGAGATGAACTGAATGGAGTGATGGATCTGTGGATTTAGCAGAGACTTTCAATATCCTGTCAGTCATCAGTATTGATTCATTTATGGCATGGCCGGTTAGGACTCCAATATGTCACAGTAAATGTTATGTGTGTGTGTGGGTGTAGGTGTGTGTGTGTGTGTGTGTGGGTGAGGGTTGGGGTGGTGCTGGGGCGGGTTGGAGGCTCAGGCAGGATGATTGTATTTTAAAGATTCAATCAATATCCCTAAGAATTGAAAAACAAATGTGTAATCTATTTATGATTGACTGGTGTTGTGCAACAGCTTATACATGTAAGAAGGTTGATCGTTCTTAGTAACTCCTTGTATGGATGCAATAGTCCCACATTTTTACATGCTTGTAAAAAAGCCCAAAGAGGACTTGTTTGGAAAATAAATGCAGTGTTAATGCAGAATAATACAGGGGATTTTTTTTATAACGGCTACTGCTGCGTATCTTGCCATGTAGGCTCATCATCTCCTCTGAAAGAAGATATGCTAGATATAAGGTGAATAAAAGACTATTGCTCTTCTTTTTCTCCCTTATACTCTTTTGCATCCCCTCCCATCTCTTCTCCCTCCTTGCTCCTGTCCGCTGTATCAACCTAGATCAAATACACAGTAAAGTCAAAAGACCAGAACATCAAAGAGAAGCTAGCGGTTCAAATGCCCTGATATAGTATGCTGTCCTTCCTGTCAAAAATAATATTTGTCCAGTGTGATGGGAATCCCATCTTTCCATATGGCACTGTGTGTACTTTATAGTACAGGCTTTATGTCCCAGACTGTGTAAATAGATAAAAATCTATATCTGAAGTTCATCATTCACTATCAATCAAATCTGTAAAAATGTTAGAACTATGAACCATGGATTTAAGCATCCTAAAGTACTACAATTTGTTTTAAAGTTGTGATAGCATTTTTTTTCATGACTACAGCCACTCTTTGAAGCAAGACTCACAGTAATGTTCCATACACAGGTGTGTCTTGGTTATTTCCTTGTTCACTGGTTTGCATTATTGTGTTTTAGTAATAATCTGCTGTTTTATTTGTTTCTCGCGTCACATGATGCCGAAGACAATAACGCTGCGCACATCAAAGTGACCTTGGACAAAGGCTGCATATGTTATGCGTGTGTGTGTATGTGTGTGTGTGTGTGTATGTGTGTGTATGTGTGTGTGTGTGTGTGTGTGTGCATGCAGTACATTGTGTAGCAGACCTTTTATGTTTGTGTACTTGTATACCTGATATGCTGGTGTGCGTGCATGCATGCGTGTGTTTGTGTGTGTGTGTGTGTGTGTGTGTGATTGTGTGTGTATGTGTGTGTGTGTGTGTGTGTGTGTGTGTGTGCGTGTAGTATATGCTATTCTCCCCAGTGATGTTAGACCCCCGGGACCTCCTGCGGGCTCTGCTTGCTATTTGACAGGCATGTTGATGAACAGGCTGCAGGCAAACATTTCTACTGTTCTCTCTAGAGTGGAGGCTAGTCTAGGTATCAAGACTGTTTGAAATAATACATTTTATGCTTTTTATAAAATTTGCTAAAGATATCATTCTCTAATGCAAACACAGACACATTATCACATAGCTACATATACTCATATATAGTATGCGTGCATGTATAGTGTTTTTTTTCTTTTTTGCCATTTTTGCCTTTATTAGACAGTTCAAAGTAGAGAAACAGGAAAGATTGAGAGAGACGGGGATGACATGCAACACAGGATTCGATCCCAGGACGTCGCGTTGACATGGTCTGGCGCCTTAAACCACCGAGCCACCAGGACGCCCCATGTGCACGTATAGCAGGGCTTAAAGACCTCCGGCCAGGTGCCGGATTTCCGGCATATGGACGTTTTAGATTCACAAACTATAAAAAAAATAAAATAAATAAATAAATAAATAAACTCACTCCACGTGGGTTTTTGTTTTTGATGCATTTTATCCAATCATATTCAGCAAAGCAAAGCAATATTTTACATTTACCAATAGAATGCGAGCAAGTTTTTTTTTTTTATCCAATGAACAGCAAGCTACTTTCTATCACAATGTAGCACCGATTCCGTGGTGTAGCACAGCTGAAATATGGAAACAAAGTTCATGAAAGCTGGTGAAGATACACACGTCACTAAGACAGGAGTAAAAAACAAACGGCGATAGGTATGGATTGAATAAACAGGTGGAGACGGGAAACCGTTTGACACTTGGTGCGACAAATTAAGGGAACCAGGTGTTTGTTCTGTACTGTGTGCTCAACCAGCAGAAAGAAAGTGCTCTTTCCACATGAGGTAAATCCCAGACACAACGCCGCTATGTGCGCACTCCGATATCTGACCACACCGAGAGCGATAGTTACAGCTGCCGCTCCAGCAGCAGTGACAGACCGGAACGTGATCTGTCTTTCACAATTTACAATCGTCAGTCAGCTTAAAAATGTGGCATTGCTTTGGCTGTTCTCTACAGAGCCCCCCAGGGATCACCTGGTAAGAAAAAAATAATTGATGTGGAAGTCCATACGGGCACCGATTGGTAAACCGCGCACGCATGGATTAGTAAACCGTGCCCTCGAATTAGTAATCAGTGCTCACGGAGTCCTAAACCTTGCCCGCGGATTAGTCAAACAGGGACACCACAGCGACCCACAGAGTTGCATATAGAATTTAATTAACATGCTTTTTCTACAAGCATGATTTATATGGAGTAAATGGGTTTCATATTGTCACCAAAACACACATCGGATCATAAATTAGACCAACTGATGTGATTAATCAATGGTTATGGTTCACATATGGCCTAGATGCCTAATGGCTATTACAGCTCACTATATGAATGCCAAGCGGTGTGTAATGGCTCTGGCTCACTGTATATAGGCCTAAAAGTCCCTCTTTGATGATAATAATGTAGATATTACAAATCTTTGCGCATGGTTTACTAATCCGTGGGCATGGTTTAGGAGTAAATTGTAAGAAAACCGTGACCACTGATTTTCGCATCATTTTTTTTTGTACCAGGTAACCCCTGGGGGGCTCCACCGTTATCCTTATTGCACTAGGTTTATAGATTAATAATGCTGTGTGCTGAATATTCAGTCAATCAGCACAGAAATGTGTCAATTGTTTTCATTGTCCTTGTTATTGGACTAGTTTTATAGAGAAATAAG